>NC_057807.1:267202064-267258225 GCF_018294505.1 Triticum aestivum | reverse complement strand
AGAGTCCAAATGAGGTGCGGTTTTCGCCCACACGATCGTGATCGAACGCTCTAGGACATGGAGCAGAGTTTGGTGGGTTTTGGGCCAAATTTGGGGGGGTGTTGGGCTGCCACACACACGAGGCCTTTTCGGTCCCTCGGTTAACCGTTGGAGTATCAAACGAAGTCCAAATGACCCGAAACTTGACAGGCGGTCTACCGGTAGTAAACCAAGGCCGCTTGGCAAGACTCGGTCCAATCCGGAAATGTTTAAACCCCACACAAGAAATAAAGGTAGAAATGACCACCGGAGGAGAACGAAACGCCGGAATGCAAAACGGACAACGGGCAAAATGCTCGAATGCATGAGATGAACATGTATGCAAATGCAATGCACGTGATGACATGATAAGAGATGCACGAAAAAGAAAACAACACACGGAGACAAAGACCCAAACCCGAGAAATAAATATAACTTAGCGCCGGAGACGGCAAGAGTTGGATACAAATATGGAAAGTTACATCTGGGGCGTTACAAGCGTGGCTCAGCAGTGGCCCAGTACGGCCCATCTTCATCAACCCAAGCTCAAGACCCTCGCGAGGGGCCAAACCTCGCGGGGCGGACGACACAAGGCCTCCTCAAGGGCGACCTCACCAGGCAGGCTCGCGAGGAGGCAGAGAGATCAAGGCAAGGGGTACCTCGCGAGGTGCTCATGATGCAAGCCGTGACGATCGAGACCAAGCGGGCGCCAGCCTGCGCAGTGTCCTCGTTTCCTCTTTGGGGCAAAGGGGGCAAGTGCAGGCACGGAGTACCGATGCATCAGGCAAAGGATTCCATATCGGTGCAACGAGACCAAGACTAGCAGAGCGGCAGGACGGAGGTCACCATGGAGCCCAAGACGGCGTCATCTCCAGTGCCTTTGGCAGTCGAAGACCACCTTTAGTCAGGATATCTTGTACTAGCTGTCCCCCTTCCAAATGGCCGTTGTCGGCTCCCTTCCCGCTCAATATTTGGGAAGAGGACCAGGGCCTCTATAAATAGAGATAGCCACCACAGTAGAAGGGGATCCGATCGAATCCTTCCTAAGTAGAACACCCACCACCACAAGAACACCCCTCGCGAGGTTGTTCTTCCTATGTACTGGTGATCATCAGCCCAAGAGGCAATCCACCACACCACACATAGGAGTAGGGTATTACACCACAACGGTGGCCCAAACCTGTATAAACCTCGTGTCTCTTGTGTTGTTCATCGTGCTAGCTTAGAATCGCGGCGAGGTTTTGGGCGTGTTTCGGTAGGGAGAAGATCTTCGCATGCACCCCAGAGTTCGGACCTTAAGGGTTTTGCCGGAACCTGATATCCGACATTTGGCGCGCCAGGTAGGGGTGCGCCAGAATCTTCTGTCCACTGATCTGCGTCCCATCGCTTCATCGCATCCATGGCAGACGCCCCCCAAGCTCGCATTGAGCGTTGGGCTGCTCTCGCCGCCCGCGTCGCCCAGACGGCTCCCGTCGGCTGGCCTCCTCATCATTCGCCGTTGTTTGCCGCCACCGCCGCCACCGGCCCGGTGGGAACGAGCAGCAAGCATCATCGCTGCATCCCTCGGTGCGACGGGAAGGCCGCACCGCCACTCTGTCGCTGACCCCAACTGGTTTGTTGTCTCACGCTCGTTGTGCCCCCATGGATGCGCAGGCCGCATTGCTCCTGGCGCGTGAGCTCCTGCACTACCGCCACGTCGACAACCTCTATGAGGAGTGGCTCGCTCGCATCACCGAGCTCATCAGCGCTGCAGGGGGCTCTCTTGCGCCGTCTCTCTCGCTGTCTCGCCATCCGTCCTGCATAGGCGACGCGGCTCAGGGAGCGCCTCCGCCACCTCCTCCCCAAGAAAGCGTCCTGGCTCCAAGGCATGCAGCCCCTAGACATGACCCACCATGACCGATGCCCGCGCGGCAAGGAAGGAGATGCCAAGAAATCCCTCGGCCTCAAGAAGGCGCTCACGTGCTCCCTACACTAGCGCGGCAAGACCGCATCCCTGCGCCAGCACGACAAGACCCCGCGTTGCCCCTGGCTGCAGCGCGCGGGAACCATCAAGAGCAGACCCCGCGTCTGCAAAAGGCTCCAGTGGCCACGGCAGGCTGCCGCGCCTTCACCACCGAGCTGCGCAGCGTCGCCTGGCCAGGCAAGTTCAAGCCGGATCTGCCTCCTCACTACGACGGCACTGCCGACCCTGCAGAGTTCCTGCAGCTCTACGAGCTGGGCATCGAGGCGGCCAATGGAGACGAAAAGGTCATGGTGAACTGGTTTCCCGTGGCGCTCAAGGATGGTGCCCGCACCTGGCTCCTGAACCTGCCTCCCGGCTCAATCTCCTCTTGGGACGAGATGCGCAACCATTTCATCACCAATTCCCAGGGCACTCGCGACCGCCCTCCGGCCGTGGGTGACCTGTGCCGCATCAAGCAACAGCCTGGAGAGACCCTGTAGAAGTACATCTAGTGTTTCAACAGTGCTCGCCTCAAGATTCCCAAGGTGACAGAGGAGGCCATCATCTCAGCGTTCTCCGATGGCGTCCGTGATGTCAAGATGAAGGAGGAGCTCGCCATCCACGAGGACCTGTGCACATCTCTAGAGATGTTTAACCTGGCGACCAAGTGCGCAAGAGCTGAGGAGGGGCGCCTCTCCCTCCTCGAGCTTGCAGCTGCTGTCCCAGAAGAGAAGAAGGCCAAGGCCAAGGACGTGAAGCGCAAAGGAGCAGCTGTACTCGCAGCAGAGCCAGACACGAAGCACGGCAGGGACCAGCCGGAGTCGTCCAAGGGTAGCCGATTCTGCGCCTACACCCACAACACCAACGAGTGCCAGGAGCTCAGAGTCGTTCGAGAAGGACGCATCGGTCGACGCCCCGAGCGCAACGACCGGGGCTACGGCCAAGGAGGAGGAAGAGGCGGAGGACGATGGGACAACCGAGGCCCTCGCCAGGAGTGGCGTGACCGACCTCGCGAGGATCGCTGGCAAGACCAGCCTCGCGAGGGAGCCTAGAGGGATCAGCCTCACGAGGATCGCCTGCAGGGCAACGCAGGCCTTCCTCCTCTGCCGCCACCCTGAAGAAGGAATGATTACCACCACCCGGACAAGGGGGCTGGGGGCTTCCAGGAGCCACGTGCTATCACTTGCATCTTGGGCGGTACCTAGGCCCCAGCCTCTCAGCGCATCTTCAAGCAGTTTGTTCGCGAGGTGAATGGAGCCCTCCCCAAGCTCGAGGCCACACGCCCTCTTAGGTGGTCCAAGTGCGCCATCAATTTCATCTCAGCAGATCAACTCAAGTGGTCCAATGCTTTGTTCCCCAGTCATCAGCAACATGCAAGTTACCAGGACCCTCATTGATGGCGGCGCAGGGCTCAATGTGCTGTCTGTCGAGATGTTCAACAGCCTTCAAGTGCCATATGATCAGCTCCAGCCTACCAAGCCTTTCTCAGGAGTTATTGGCGGCTCCACTACCCCGATAGGGAAGGTCCGCCTCCCTGTCACTTTCGGACAGCGCAACAACTACCATACCGAGCTCATCGACTTCGATGTCGCCCATATTCGCCTACCCTACAATGCCATCCTCGGGTATCCAGCCCTGGCCAAGTTCATGGCGATGACCCACCATGGCTACAACGTCCTCAAGATGCCAGGAAGTGGGGGAATCATCATGGTCCCCTGCGAAGAGAAGGATGCGGTGTGCTCCCTCGAGCGCGCCTTCCAAGCTGCATCAATCGAGGACCTAGACAGTAAGGGCGAGAACCCTCCTGAGGCACTTCCCAAGAAGAAGAAGACAACGCCTAGCTCAAGGCCTCAGGAGGTTGGCATCTCAGGAAATGTCACATCAGGATCCGTGCCCATGTAAGGGTTGCCTCCCTCCATCGCATAGGAAGGCGCGCCCGGCGCCCTCCTAGGGCAGGGCTCGGGGGCTCTCTTCTGGAGGGCCTCAGACTTTGCCAAGATCATGAGGGAGGCGCTCGGGCACCACTTGGAGGCATGCTTCGCAGCATGTTTCCCTCAGGAAGGCATGGGGCAAGAAAGGCCCAACCCTCAGGAGTTCATCACCAAGGCTACTCAGGAGCTTCAGGAATCAAGAGTCATGCACGGCAATCACCATTTGCCTGGCGTAGCTCCCCATCCAGGCAAGGATGCCGGGCTGCGCGTCTGCATCGACTTCCTAGGGCTCAACTGAGCCATGTCTCAGGAGCGCCTCTGGCCTTCGCGCGAGGGACGTTGCGAGGGCCCGCCGTGCAGCTATGTTCGCATGCCTTTCAGCCTGTCGAACGTGGCTGCCACTCACTAGTGCCATCTGCGGAGCATTTTGGCGGCTCAGGAGGCCAGGCATCATGCGGTCCTGGCGGAGATGGAGATGGTCCTCGAGGAACCGCCTGGAACCCCAGAGCCTCCCGAGGCTTAGGGCTCCGGTGGCTCATGAGGGTCAGCTCCTTCACCACGCATCTTCAACTACTCCAACACCCCCTCTACAACGGTACCAGGTGACATCTTTCGACTTCATTTCAGCTTGGAGCGCCCTCAGGGCTGCATCATTCCGAAGTCGCGTGGGTCTGTCCCTGCGGCATGTATCCCTTTTGCTTATGCCTTTAGTTTACCTTGCCGGGGGGCGCCCCTCGGGCTGCATCATCCCCAAGCCGCTCGGGCCTGACACAGTGGCATGTATCCTGCATGCTTTTATCTACATTGACTTGCCTTTCATGCTTAACCTGCCTGTGATTATCATCTGCCGCCTGCCACGGGCCTCCTCTCCCTCATGCAAATCGCTTGCGTGTTAAAAGGGGGGCTCCTTAGCATCACGACTCAAGAGCTCTTACTGGCTCTCCAGCCCTTGCCCCCTGGCCTTGTCCACAGCATCACGACCTGGCATACCAGCGACGGCTGAGCTCGCTCGAGGGCCGGGACCTGAGGACATAGATCATTTGCATCTAACCATCTCGCAGGAACAGACAGCCGTCCAAGGCTCAAGACCAGGCGCAACCCGCCTTGAGGTAGGGCCTCGTGAGTCCCGCGCTGGCTCATGAGTGCCCAGATACACCTCGTCTAGACCTGCCGTGCAAGCCACGCGTCAGGGCGGGGCTGTACACGCCCCGGGGGCTCCTCCCGGGGGGGGGGGGGGCTCCCACGTAACAGTGGAAGCACGATGCTCCATGCTGGCTGACGACACTGCTGAGGAGCGGCTATGCCCGTACACATACGGAAGCCCTATGCTCCGCGCTGGTGATAAACAACTGAGGGCAGCCCACGGCCGTATCAACCTCAGGGATCCCAGAGCTTAGTGTCTGGCCTCATCGCAACACTCCCCTCAGGAGCGTCACACGAGGGGGCTGGACACGGGGGCTGCGTCCGGGTCACGCCCGAGCACACGCCACCCAGCCAGGTCCTTGGACCTAGTCGTCGCGCGCCCCTCCCTGAGCGGAGCCAAGGTACGAAGGCCGTTTGAACGTCCAAGGGGGACTCCTGAGCATCGCGACTCAGGAGCCTAACTCGTCACATAGCCCCTCACTCCTTAGTTCCGCAAGGCTAACAGCAGTTGAGGTATGCGCGGGGCCGGGCCCTGCCGACATAAAACGCTAGATCCACCCCTACACTCCCTCCCTATTTGTTGTTCACACGTCAAGGGGGACTCCTGAGCATCGCGACTCTGGAGCCTAACTTGTCACGTAGCCCCTCACTCCTTGGTCCCGTCCTGGTGATCTGGTCGGGGCTAACGGCGGTTGAGGTATGCGCGGGGCCAGGCCCTGCCGACGTAGAACACAAAGCAAATAGGAAGGAAACTGCAAAATCTCGAAGCAAATCCAGGAGCAAATATTACAAAACATAATTGTCTTCACGATACCAAACGCAAGTTTAAACGCCTCCACGAGGCACGGTGCATATTGCAAGAGTTAAAACAGGACAGAAGCCGCAAGAAGATCACCCTTGGGCAACACCGTCATTCGCCAGGAGCCCTGCCTCCATGGTGGTGTTGGCTCCGTCAGCTCCACCTCTTGATGCCACGGAATCAGCAGTATCTACCCTGGGCGCGGTGTCAAAGGCACGAAACTTCGCCAACAGGGCTTCCGCTCGGCCCTTCACAACTTCAGCAGCAACGACAGAGCGCTCAACGTCCACGGGCTCCAGCAGCTCGTCGAGGTTGGCGCCAGGGTCATGAAGGTAGACGTGGTTGAGGACACGCTTTAGCGCCGCAAAAGAAAGGACGCGAGCTTCAACCTTGGCCATGGGGCCGACGCCGGTAACGACTTGCTCAAGGGCTTCGACCAAGAAGGGAAGCCGCTGGGTGGGGACGTCCTTGGCACCAGCCAGCGGCTTCTCCAGGCCACCATCGTAGAGCATCTTCAACGCCTTGCCCAGACCTCAGACAGTCCGATCTCTGTGCTTTAGTGTCATCCCTGGATCAGTAATGCTGACACGCACAGTACTTGAAGGGTTTATAATAGAGTAGCAATCACACGCTTATTACATCGAATGTCTCAAAAGAGCACTTATTACAATAAATATGGCTTAAGGCCATCTAATAACAATAACAGCGGAAGGCTTGGAAGATAAGTGAGTCCATCAACTCCAACGGCATCACCGAGTATAGAACCACGACCTAAGGCACCTTACTCGTCGTTTGAAAAGTTGCAGCCCGAAAATGGGTCAGCACATGGAATATGCTGGCAATGTAACACATAAAGAGTAAGGAACAGAAATATGCTATACTACATGCATATATGGCTGGTGGAAAGCTCTATGGTTACAATTTTTGCATAAAGCCAATTTTTCCTACTGCAAAGGAATAAATTTTATTTAACTATCCTGGTGGTTGTTAAACATTGAGAAGATAGACATCCTCTCAATCCCAGTTAAACATCATCATTAAACCCAACAAATTAAATTGAAGTAACATGATGAGATTCACATGATAATCCAAGTACTAGATACTCAAGATGTCCATAACCGGGGACACGGCTAACCATGATTAGTTTATACACTCTGCAGAGGTTTGCGCACTTTTCCTCACAAGACTCTATCTCCTCCGTTGGATTTCTCGCACTACATGGTGTTTGAGAAATGGCTGACCGAGACAGTCTTTCAGAAGCGTTTGCACCTTTCGATCGGGTAGACAGTACCAACCTACATCCCCTACATCTGCTAGTCTACCATTGTAAGAGTTCACATGTCTTAATCAACTATGCTAGAGCTCATAGTAGCTTGTGGCTGCACACGGAAGTTTCTATCATGAAAAATCTCATCAACCCTTTGAGCCTGGGTGGCGGTCCAAAAGAAAATTAGGCAATTGCTGGAATACCCAGGTGCCTCAATCCACCCAGATGTGTGTTTGAGTTTCCACCTTAAATAAAACCATTAAATAACAATCTCACATCTATCATGGATACACTCACCCAATCCACGTCTACTAGCATAGCATGGCATAAGCAAACGTAGAAGTAAATCCCAAGGGTTTGATAATAAAACAGGTAATAGGTACTACCTCATCAACTACTTCCCAATACCCACATGTTAACAAATCCTAACCATGCAATGTTTGAGGGTGAAACAAATGCATAAAAACTGGGTATGAAAGAGGTATGATCAAAGTGTATACTTGCCTTGCTAATGATCCGTGAAACCTAGAGATTCAAAGTAGCAAGCGGCGCACTCCGGGTACTCTATCACAAACAAACAAGCATACAATAAGCACTCATCTAATGCATAGGTAAAACTCAAATAAGAGAACTAACTAGAAAGTTCAACTTAAGAACTCTGATTTGCAAAAAGAATCAAATCAAATGAAGAACCGAAAGTCAAATGGCAAAAGAAACAAGCTTCATTTACTAATATGGACCTAAGTCACATTTTACAGAAGCAAAAACTTGTTTGAGTAGATTAAACGGAAAGAGGATTTCGAGATGAAACTCTAGGCGCTTGAATCGCCTGATTCCGATAAACGAGCAAAAAGTTATACTCAGTGATCAGAAATAATCACGGAAAATCCAAGAAAAAGAAAACCTGACGAACGGATTAACGAATGGACGTTCGTTAACAGCAACTAAACGGTGTACTCGTCCGTTAGAACAAACGAACGAGCGAACGCTCGCTAAATAAATAAACTGGAAAATAAAATAAAATAAACCGATCTAAAAAAATAAAACATAGGGTTTTCTAAAAAACGAATTGATTTTCTTTAGAAAACCGGGGAGTTGAACGACGGCTACCTCGTCGGGGGTGCGGTGAGGTCCGGCGGGGTACGGCGGTGACGGGCGCCGGCAGCGGCGGCTCCTGGCGGCAGAGGCGGCGAGGCTCCCGGCGGCGGCTGCTGCTGGTGCGGTGGCGGCGGGCTTCATCGTCGGGGCGGGATCGGCGGCGGCGGCTGCGGGTGCGGTGGCGGCGGCTGGGACGGGGTGAGGCGGTGGGGCGGGTAGTATTTAAAGAGGGGGGTGGTGGGGGAGGGGGAAAGGCGGCGGCAGAGGAGTCCGGCTCGGACTCCTGTCCGGGTCGACGCGGCGGCGGCGGCGGTCTCCTGGAGGGAGACGGCGGCGGCGTCGGTCTCCTGGAGGGAGACGGCGGCGCGGGGAGTGGGCCGGCTCGGCTGGGCCTCGGCCCAGTCGGGCGCGCGCGACTTTTTTTTAAACAATCCGCCGAAACTAACAAAATCCTACAAAATAAAATAAAACTCTAAAAATGCCAAAATAAATTTTCACCGTCTAAATAAAATATTTAGAACGAGATGAACATTTTCTTGGCCCTAAAATGCAGTTTTGGAAAACGTGCAATTTTCCTAAATTCAAATAAAATAACCAGAACTCCGAAATAAAATCATATTTGATTTTTTTATTAAATCCTCAATATTTCTTTATTTTGGGGAAGTCATTTTATTCCCTCTCTCATATTTTTATAATAGAAATAATTGAAGATAAAATAAATAAAATCAAATGATCCTATTTTCAGTTTTTGAGAAAACTCAAATATGAAAATAACGAAATCCCCAACTCTCTCCGAGGGTCCTTGAGTTGTGTATAACATTCCAAATTGAAAATTTGGGATGTTACAGTTGGCGCCCTGGAGGTCTTCTCGTAGCTGGCCCAGCTCAGTAAGGGCACGATCCAAGACGGTGGAGGAGGCAGAAGAATCCGGAACCAGCGGGTGCAGAAGGAGGAGGCGACAGCGTGATCACGGCTTGGGAGACTGGGAGCTCCTGAGTCTTGTCCACCTCAGCAACAGCATCAGGCACCGGCACCTCCAGAGTCAGCGGGGCCACGGGGGCTGGCACCCTGCCAGAGCGCTCCTCTGGGCCTCGCGAGGACGATCGGGCAGGGGAGGTGCGAGCTCCACTGCCTCCCCTTCCCACAAGCGAAGGTGCAGCTGTGGCAGATGAGCCTGCCCCAGGTAGAGCCATCGTGCCCCCCTTCTTCTTCTTTGCTGCAAGGGGCGGCCTAACCTAGTGATGGAGAACGTCAAGCCTCGGCAGCAAAAACAAGAACAAGACGGAGTTCGAGCACTTACTGGTCAATCGCGGCATAGGCCGTCGGCCTCTTGCCAGACTTAAAGCCCGTAAGCCTCTTGGTCCGGGGTGCGGCCTCGAGAGTTCCAGGAGTGGAAGAAGGCGCACCAGAAGGGCTGGAGCTGGCTTCGGGCAGTTCCTGGGTCGGTGTAGCCCCCTGGGAGATCAGGCCGACCTGTCCTTCTTCCGGATCATGGGCAAGTCCTCCTCCTCTCGCATGACGTCGGCCTCGTCGTCGTCTAGCAGGGTGCGGAGGATGCTAGCCCTGCGCCGGGGGAAGTCTCCCCCGTCACGTCAATGGTCGCCTCTGAGTTGCACTCCTCTTTGATGACCCACAAGTATAGGGGATCTATCATAGTCCAACGAGGAGCAGAAGGAAATGACAAGCGGTTTTCAGTAAGGTATTCTCTGCAAGCACTGAAATTCTAGGTAACAGATAGTTTTGTGATAAGATAATTTGTAACGGGTAACAAGCAATGAAAGTAAATAAGGTGTAGCAAGGTGGCCCAATCCTTTTTGTAGCAAAGGACAAGCCTGGAAAATTTCTTATAATGAGAAAAGCGCTCCCGAGGACACATGGTAATTATCATCAAGCTAGTTTTCATCACGCTCATATGATTCACATTCGGTACTTTGATAATTTGATATGTGGGTGGACCGGTTCTTGGGTACTTCCCTTTCTTGGACAAGCATCCCACTTATGATTAACCCCTATTGGAAGCATCCACAACTACAAAAGAAGTATTAAGGTAAACCTAACCATAGCATGAAACTAGTGGATCCAAATTAGCCCCTTACGAAGCAACCCATAAACTAGGGTTTAAGCTTATGTCACTCTAGCAACCCATCATCTACTTATTACTTCCCAATGCCTTCCTCTAGGCCCAAATAATAGTGAAGTGTCATGTAGTCGACATTCACATAACACCACTAGAGGAGAGATAACATACATCTCATCAAAATATCGAACGAATACCAAATTCACATGACTACTAATAGCAAGACTTCACCCATGTCCTCAGGAACAAACGTAACTACTCACAAAGCATATTCATGTTGATGACTAGAGGAGTATTAATATGCATTAAGGATCTGAACATATGATCTTCCACCAAGTAAACCAATTAGCATCAACTACAAGGAGTAATCAACACTACTAGCAACCCACAAGTACCAATTTGTGGGTTTGATACAAGATTGGATACAAGAGATGAACTAGGGTTTTGAGAGGAGATGGTGCTGGTGAAGATGTTGATGGAGAATGACCCCCTCCCGATGAGAGGATCATTGGTGATGACGATGGTGATGATTTCCCCCTCCCGGAGGGAAGTTTCCCCGGCAGAACAGCTCCACCGAAGCCCTAGATAGGTTCCGCCAAGGTTCTGCCTCGTGGCGGCGGAGTTTCGTCTGTAAGCTTGCTTATGATTTTTTCCAGGGTAAAAGCCTTCATATAGCAGAAGATTAGCACCGGAGGGCCAACAGGGGGCCCACGAGACAGGGGGCGCGCCCAGTAGGGGGGGCGCCCCCACCCTCATGGTCAGGGTGTGGGCCCCCTCTGGTACTTTCTTTGCTCAATAATTCTTATTAATTCCAAAAATGATTTTCGTGGAGTTTCAGGACTTTCGGAGCTGTGCAGAATAGGCTTCCAATATTTTCTCCTTGTCCAGACCAGAATCCCAGCTGCCGGCATTCTCCCTCTTCATGATAAACCTTGTAAAATAAGAGAGAATAGCCATAAGTATTATGACATAACATGTAATAACATCCCATAATGCAATAAATATCGATATAAAAGCATGATGCAAAATGGATGTATCACTCTTCTTCTTCTTCTTCCTCTCCTCCCCCCGTGGGAATCATCAGAAGACACCTCCACCGGCACCATCGCCCCCTGGCCCTCAGGAGGAACCGCCGGCACCAGACCGCGCCCGTCAAAGGTGGGCATGGCATCCACCACCTGTTGCTAGTTGTCGCGAAGGAACAGGGGGGCAGGAGCGCCCTCCAGACCTTCCACGTCATCTCCAACCAAGAGGCGGAGAACTGCAACCAAATCCTCATCGGCCAAGGCCGCCGAGTTCATGCGAAGATCGTCGTCCGCGCCCCCAAGCATCCACAGCGGGCGCGAGTGTGCCTGAAGTGGAGCCAACCGCTGCGTCAGGAACTCCCTCAGGAGTGTGGCCCCTGTCAGCTTTGCCGCCTTCATGTTGCCTAGCCTCAGGTCGGCGTTCATCTTCTCCAGCACCGACCTCGCCCGTCTGTCATCGAGCTTCGTGCGAGACCACCCCTCGTCGGGCTAGGGCTGCTCCGTTGGCAGCACCAACCGGGAGTGGATGCATCTGGCATCCATCGTGACCCACTTGCTCCTGAAGCCGTCGACCCTCTTCCTGGTCTTCAAGATCGTGTTGGCCTTGGAGTACGCAACGAAGCCAGCACACGCCGAGGTATGACCGCCGGTGATCCGGAGGGAGAAGAAGTGGCGCAGCAAAGCCACGGACGACATCACCCCAACATGCGCCTTGCAGTAGTAGGCGAAAATCGATAAAAGGAGAACGGAGTTGGGATGGAGATGGAGGGCCTGCAACCTGTAATGGCTGAGGACGGCGTAGAAGAACTCGAAGAAGGGTGGAACCAGGTCGGCGATGACGGTGCTCATGAAGAAGGGGTAGAAGGTGCTCCCCTTAGCCTCCGGCTCGGTGGAGCCAGCCCGGAGTCCGGTCTCCCCCATCTCGCTGCCCTGCGCCACCGTCATCATGCGGGTAGCGACGAGGTTCTTCTAAGACATGTTGGGGGCGTCCAGGGCCGGCGAGTACCAAGTCGGCAGGGCCTCGGCCACGGCCTTGTGGGGCGCCATTGCTCGCTGAAAGGGGAAGGATGGAGCAGATCTGGAGATTTCAGAAACAAGAGAGCAAGGAACGGGATCTGGAGCAAGGCAAAAGAGAGAAATGAAGGCAAGCCTTACCCAGGCCAGCCTTTTGTCAGTCGGGCAGTTGCCGAGGCAGCGTGGGGAAGCGGAGACTCCCACGTCCAATCAACCGCCACGCGGCGACCAAGGCCGTAGGCTGTTGGGGCCCGCGGCGTTCCGCACTTGCCCTTTAGCTTCGCTGCTAAGCCAAGTCCGAGAGAGCCTTGGGCCCGGGGGCTACTGTCGGCGTTCTGGGAATGGGGGTCCCCAGACTTGCCTGCCTATGGCCTGCAGCGTGGCTCAGCAGTGGCCTAGTACGGCCCGTCTTCATCAACCCAAGCTCAAGGCCCTCGCAAGGGGCCAATCCTCGCAGGGCGGATGACACAAGGCCTCCTCAGGGGCGACCTCACTAGGTAGGCTCACGAGGAGGCGAAGAGATCAAGGCAAGGGGTACCTCGCGAGGTGCTCATGAGGCAAGCCGTGACGATTGAGACCAGGCGGGCGCCAGCCTACGCACTGTCCTCGTTTCCTCTTTGGTGCAAAGGGGGCAAGCGCAGGCGCGGAGTACCGAGGCATCAGGCAAAGGTTTCCATATCAGTGCAACGAGACCAAGACCAGCAGAGCGGCATGACGGAGGTCACTCTGGAGCCCAAGACGGCGTCATCGCTAGTGTCTTTGGCAGTCGAAGACCACCTTTAGTCAGGATAGCTTGTACTAGCTGTCCCCCTTCAAAATGGCCATTGTTGGCTCCCTTCCAGCTCAATAGTTGGGAAGAGGACCAGGGCCTCTATAAATAGAGATAGCCACCACAGTAGAATGGGATCCGATCGAATCCTTCCCAAGTAGAACACTCACCACCACAAGAACACCCCTCACGAGGCTGTTCTTCCTCTGTACTGTTCATCATAAGCCCAAGAGGCAATCCACCACACCACACACAGGAGTAGGGTATTACACCACAACGGTGGCCCGAACCTGTATAAACCTCGTGTCTCTTGTGTTGTTCATCGTGCTAGCTTAGAATCGCGGCGAGGTTTTGGGCGTGTTTTGGTAGGGAGAAGATCTTCGCGCGCACCCCAGAGTTCGAACCTTAAGGGATTTGCTAGAACCCGATATCCGACACACTGGATCTGCCATACTAATTGCTCTTGTTTGGGAGATCTATGCTGGAGATGGTGCTATGTCAACTAGAACTGGGTTACTATCTGCTGTGGTTGGGGTTAGATTGGGTGAAGCTGGTTCTCTGTCCATCGGAGTAGGGGTACAATCTACGAGAGTCTGGCTTATGTGTGGTAGGGCTGGTTCTCGTGCATGTACAATCGGGGTGCTATCTCCACCAAGAGGTAGCACTGTTTTATTTGAAGACCGTGTTTTTACTCCACTAGATACTGCCATCACCCCCTCCAATTCAAATGGCTGGTAAACAAGAAAAGTAGTTGATTGTACAGACCTTGTATGAGAGACAGATGCAATAGATAGTGTGAAAAAAAGAGGGCATGAAATAGTTCACATGTATATTGTTTAACTAAAAAGGATAAAATGACATTTCACATATATGATGTCTATCCAAACTGGATAGCATAGCATGACATAATTCAAAGATATGATTACTAACTAAACAGGATGGCATGGGATAATTATATCATGTCTTTAGTGAACATGTTGGCATGACATAATTCACATACATGTTATCTAAGTAATCAGGATCGCATGATATAATTCACACATGTGATATATATACTAAGCAGAGGGCATTCATATATATGATGCCAGAACTAAGAACATGGTGTTGAATATTGTGTATATGATGTCTAAACTATGCAATGCAACACACCATATGCATGATATGAGTAGTATAACCATGCCAAGTTAGAGCATACACCTCGGTGGGGGAATAGGACTGGTCATCTATCTCTGAATGCACCTCTGAGGAGCTATCGGGACCCAGCAAGGGATCTGCTTCGACATGTAGCACTGTCTACTCTAAAGACCTTGTTTTCACTCCAGATTTTTTCATCACCCAGTCAAATGGCCGATTCACAGGAAAAGTAGTTGAATGTACAAACATTGCCGACAAATGGAAATGTAATGAAGAAAAGGATTGGCAAGATATATTTCATATATATGATGCCTGGTTAAACAGGATGTCATTGCATATTTCACATATATTATGCTGGCTAAAAGAGATGAGATTGCATAATTCACATATATGATATAGAAACTAAACAGGTGGCATTACAGAACATGTCTAAACTAAGCAGATAACATATATGATGTCGAAAGTAGGCACTTCAAGGCAACATATGCCTAATATGACCAACATCATCATGCCAAGTTAGAGCAAACACCTTGAGGGGTAAATTGGAGCAGTCAGCTCCATTTGAATCCGCCTCAGAACAGATATCTTCCTCTAGATTACAATCTGGAGATGGGAAGGTTTGCCATTTCACCCACCATGGAGCGATGTGTGCATGAATTTGTATTGCCATGCAAAACTCTTCTCTTTTTCTCTACATGTTCAACATGCCTGTGTACAATATCTGACATGCATATCAAAAATATATAGTGAGATTATGTAAGGAGAGCATGCAGAAATCTAGAGTGATGGTAACAACCAGTGGATAGATCCAAAAATAATGATAGCAAGCTGATGATAGCTTTACTTTAATAAAACGACAGATGATGATTGCTTTATTGTTTGTTTCCCACCCAAGATGAACAACATAGACATACCCTAGGTGAACCAGATAATAGATAGAGATACTATTCATTGTTGCCTCGATATGTGCCCCACATTAATTCAGACCTGACTTGGAGTCGAAGAGGTGAACAGGACGATAAAGTAGTAGGTAATATTAATCAATGCATAACATAAGCAGAATAAAAAGAGTGCAACCTCTCTTGTGGACTCGTGTACTCCTCAGGTTCATCTGCTGAGTCGATGATCGTGATGCAGTTGTGATGGGTGTCGGCGGTAGGGAAGGAGATCTGAGGCGGCGAAAGATGATCTGGAGTCATGATGTCTAGTATGGTGGATGCTTCTGTCGATGGAGCAGCTTAGGTGAGGCGGACGACGTCATGGCAGAAGTAGGAAAAACCACACAAAGTTTTCTTCGACACCCATCTGTAGCTGAAGTAATTCTATAAGGGCTCCTTTGGCTTGGAGGATTCTAAAAACACAGGGATAGGAAAAACACCGGAATAGGATGGGAATGCACGTGCAAAACAGAGTATTTGTAAACACAAGATTTCTGTCAACTTGGGTATTTGGTTCCCAAGAATTTGAAGAGTAGAGGGATGCAAAGAAACAGGGCCAAACTAAAGTGAAACAATATGAAAGTGTGAACAGTTAGAATTTATTTTTTATAGAAAGACTGTAAGGGAACCCCCTACAGTATAATTGGTGCAACAAAGCCAAATTGCAACTACCATGCCTTGAACCTGGGCGGGTGGGAAGGCATCAGCCCCTGCTCACCAATAGGCTATGCCTTAGTCTGCTGTACAGTTAGAATGTTATTTTGCCACTAATGCACTTAGTCTTGTTTTCATGCATAGGAAAAGTAGCTCCAAGTGGATGTTTTGCTCCATTCCTTTCAACCAAATGCATGAATAATTGAATAGTGGAGTACCGTAGGAAAATTTCCTATTGCTATGTTTTTCCTTCACCTTTTTCCTTTGAACCAAAATAGCTCTAATGGATCGACATGAATGTAGAGTAATAAGTGATGCGACAAGTGTACAACCTCTATGGCGTAGCCGTGTCGACCTCAGCATCATTGGGTTGGTCGCTGAAGAAGTTGCGGTAGAGGTGGATGTTGGAGGTGTGGTGGAAGATCTGAGGCGTCTATAGACGGCGTCCAGGGTACTGCTCTGTTCTGTTGGATGGTACCATCGTTGGAGTAGCTCCGGTGAGCCGTTGGACGTCGAGGCTGAAGTAGCACAAGACAGACATCATTAATCTCAAGTGGGATTCTAATAGCATCTCCAATAGATGATGTAAAGTACATTACCAAAAAGTGGTAGATGTAAAATGTACATCACCAAAAAAACACATGACTACAATAGATGAGGTAAAAACTGTTGACTCTAAATTTAACCGTCGAAATTGAAATTTACTGTGGAATCTGAATGTTACTGTCAAAACTGAACACACTGGAAGCAGAGATGCTCTTCACATGTAGTTTAGGCCGCTCGAGCACTAGTAGTAGAGGAACAGTGATCTAAATCAGTAGGTGACCGCCAGGGAAGCTAGTAGCAGATAGCAGCCGGAGCAGCAACGCCTGGAGCAGCAGCGCGAACTAGAGCCAGAGCAGCAACTCATGTAGCTGCATCAGCCCGTGTAGTAGCATCAGCAACGCGAGCGAGAACAACAGCAAAGCAGCAATATGAGTGAGGGGAAGAGCAAAGCAGCAGCGCGAGCGAGCGAGAGCCATAGTAGCAGAGCAGCAGCGCGAGCGAGCAAGAGCCGGAGCAGCAGCAACAACTTCGGTTGGTATGGACACCGCTGCCGAGGGATCCTCGCACTGGGGGAGAGACGCCATGGAGATGTCGCCGGCGGCGCCGACTACGAGGTAGCAACACCATGGGGGAGTGGGATCGAGCACCGACAGTGCTGGGAGGTCAAGTTAAGGAGAAGGTGCGATGCGATGAGTGTACAACCTAATTGGTGGTGCCGAGTAGGCCTTGGCTTCATCCGAGGAGTCGGTGAGAATGTCGCGGGCCTGGTGGAGCAGGTTAAGGTGGCGCTGTGGGGATGGAGCAGCCGCTCTAGACGAGACGATCATCTGAGCAGCTCCTTGGATGTGGAGGACGGGGCGGCTGAACTGGCGGGACGATGAGATCAACGATGGATCCTCATCCGGGGCGGTGGATGACGGACGTCGAGCTATTGCGGTGGACGATGTCGTCGAGGAAGAGGCTCCGGCTGGGCAGCGGTGGGGTGGCGTACGACGGAGGGTGGGGTTTTGCTGCTGGAGAAGAGAGGTTATGGTGGCCTAGGATTTTGAATGGCGAAAATGAGGTGATGAGAGGGGGGAACCATGACTTAGGGACGCACTTGTCCAAAATGTAAGGTGTGTTACAAAAGTACCCCCACCGATTTGAACTAGCGGCCCTTTCGGCTCAGGGTTAGAAGGGGTATTTTGCGTGTCGTAATTTGGCAGCTGGAGGGAGTTTTCGCACACGTTGTAATTTCGGGATAGCAAGGCACGGGTTGTGAAGGCGCGAGTTTTGGGATAACAAGGTGCGGGTTGAATTTTAGGGACAAGCCTAACGTGTAATAATGCACGTACCAAATCAATTCGCACTTCCCTCAATGAAAAAACAAAAAAAAACTATTCGCACCACACAAAGAGAGAGTCTTGTCCCGTTTTACTGTACAAATCCTATTCAAAGCTATGAATCCATGTTATGTCCAATTAAACAATTTCGCTGTCTGTATAATGCATGTGACCTACTCATATGAACATTTTAGTGCATTCCAAATTTCTATACTACCGCCGCAATTCGAACTAAATTTGAATTCGTTTCTCTATTTGAATAAGAATCTACAATCATGATTGTTGCCAACTTAAACCTATATTATCTTAACAACACACCACATGATTACTATAGAGATAGATATGAACTATGTGTACTATATGAACTCGAATTCAAAATTTTGAATACACTTGATGTTGGTTCCAAATAATAGTACATTTGATGTACTAACTAGATCTTCATAATATAAACCATGTTTCATACGTACACTGTGTTTATCACACAAAGTATAGGGCCCCGCCCCCTACATTATGACAAGTACTTAGCTCTGAGCTGCAAAAGTCACACATTATCGCAAATTCAAATAAATGTTCGATATATTATATGTAGTATAACATGTTCACAACCACACCATGCGTATCACCATTATATATATTCATGCATGCGTCGGTTTAAAACACTATAATATCTTCTTCAAATATTCGAATCCACTTTTTATAATGAATTATGATCTCTGTTCGTCTTTTACACACACACAATCCTCTTCTCTTTGTAGCTAGCGCTACTTTCTCTCGTGCATGCACACGCCGCCCCCTCTCACCCTCCCTCAGCGTCCCCTCCATCACGCACATTCGTTATTTGTCTTTAGGTCGCTCACCCATGGTGTGTGTAGGCCCCTTGGATCCTTCTTTCCGGCACACACCAGTCAAAATACCTCTCTAGCCATGTGTGCCTACCACAAACACACACCCTCCCTCTTCTGTTCTCACTATGCATGCCCCCTATGTCCAATACGGTTCCACGCACATGCACACTCCCACCCCTCTTTTCATCGATCTCATACTTGCACACTCCTCCCCCCTCGATATAGTAGGCCTCTCGCAGCACCTCCTAGCCACATCCCTCTCCCCCTGCCCGTCTCTCCGGACCTTATTTGCTTCTAACACATGCATTCATGTATACCTATCGATCTCCCTACATATAGCTAGGTTGACTATAAGTCTTTTTCCCCACACACTGATCCACGTACCTCACTATGTAGTTACGTCTGCTTACCACAACCATATCGCCCCCCATAATCCTTGCATACCTCCCGACCCGTCTCTCACACACACGTGCGTAGACTGGCAGACATCCCCTCTCTTATTGATATTGCAGCCATACCCTCCGTTTGTCTAACTGGCCTCTCCCGACATTTGTGAGAAGCAACTCCACCACCAACCCTACGACACTCTACCTTTGTCTCTCTCCCAACCTTATTCCTATGCTACACATATGGATGGATGCCGATCGATCTCCCTCAATACATAGCTAGGTCTCTCTCCTTCTCCACACATATACCAGTCGATCTACCTCTCTATATGTCTCTGCCCCCTCACCCCCCACACCGATAGTTGAACATTGTACGTGGGTATCCATGCCACAGAGACAAGCTCCAACTCTTCCCTCTCACATCCAGTAGGCCAGCCGCACCGTATCTTTGACGCGGGAAAACACAAATTCGATGGCACTCTTCATCAATCGCGCACCCGCACACTTCATCCCTGTTTTCAATTCTATCGATATCTCACGCCGATGGTACCTCCACTCTCTTCTCGTGGATTGCTCCCTCTATATATGATTTATCCATGACTTTGTTTCACACACATTGCATATGTTACATTTTTTGTTTGAGATATCATGGACACATTGCCTTTGTTACGCACAAACCATCTCTCTCACACCCACCCACATACATACCTGCACGTAAAGAAGAGGTGCACGTATGACTCACGTACTCACGTCTCGTTCCCGGCCACACCCGCGTGGGTACACAGTGGAGTTCATTTCTGTACGAAAAGGCAGCCGACGTGATAATTTGACGCATGTAGCAGTTGTTTACTCGAAGGAGGGCCGTGTACCACGCGTACAGGGAACAAAGTTCGACTTGAAGCGTTAGTATTAAATAAAGTTATATTCATCAATAGCACGTACAGAATGTAAAATGATTGTCATCGAGAAAAAAGAAATTTGCTCCACTATATACAATGGAGCCTGCCTGCCGAGGTTTGTCTCTTGTCACACTATCTCACAGAAGGCGGCGGTGGCCTCTCTCTCTCTCTCTCACCGTTGGCCATTGATCCGGCCGCATCCTGTTCGCTAGCGGAAAGGGATGATGTGCATCGTTTCTCTGTTCAACAGCGTCAAGGCAGCATGTCCTGATCTCCGGTACCTGCCGTTCTCTCTCACCAAGCTTCGGTACGGCAAGGCCTTCGCCACTTTCTCGTTGCCGCGGTATGGGCAGATCTTGGCCGCTGGTGACCACCTAGTTACATCCCAATGACCCTTAGGTACAGCTTCCTTCGACCTTGATCCTGCCCATCTTCCCACGTTGTTGCATGTGGAAAATCTTGCATGTGGATCTTCCCTAGTTCTTTTCCCAAAACGTAGCTCATCCGACATACTTTCCATATTGCAACCTCGTCCTCACACTATTTTAGATAAACAACCATGCTGCTATCTTCCCTTAGGACAAGGAATATGCTTCTTTTTTGTTGTCATATGTGTCATCAACTATTATTGGCCAGTAATTGTTTCCTTTCTACATCTTTTTCGCAAATAGGACTATCCATTTCACTTTGTTGCTATTTTGACCTTTTGGTGAAATGCACAAATCACTTTTTTCTTAAGAGTG
Source organism: Triticum aestivum (assembly GCF_018294505.1). NCBI lineage: Eukaryota > Viridiplantae > Streptophyta > Magnoliopsida > Poales > Poaceae > Triticum > Triticum aestivum. The sequence goes on along the minus strand of NC_057807.1, from coordinate 267,237,675 downwards.
TTTTGTGCAGTTCTACTAAAATGTCACACGGGCAATGTCTCTACATTTCAGTGCGACTGCACAAAGGGAGATTGGTTTTGCTCTATCCTCCTCATCCAACTCCGAGCCTAATCTTCTCCAGCTATTCGCTTAATCTTCTCCAACTAGTTAGTCTTAAGAGAGACTTCAAAGGTGACCAGCTTCTATTTGTGTGTTTATTGTTTCATCAATAGTCCTCTATTATTGTAATCACACTTAATATCTTTGGAACAGGGATGCTCAACTCTATTTTAGTGGAACTGCAAAAAATGATCGGAATGTTGCATGCTCATGACAGCTACTTTTTTCCCAACATGCCTTGTTGATTTAGACAGAGCTGGGGGAAGTTGTTGCCAATGAAAGCATGGATCAATTTTAATTAGCACCTTCTCACAACTTTGTCTTCAGTTGTGATGTAAATATTAGCTCTGATCTGCTAATCATTCAGATGCGTTAGCAAAGAAGTTAGTTTTTTGTTTTTTTTAAAGAGCATGGATGGCAAGACACACGAAACAAAAGCTGAAAGCTCCAGAACATTGTACAATTTCATGTCGCTAGAAAATTATTTGTATATTACATCAATTATGTAAACAAATGCTAGAAGCTTGATAGCATTGCCAGAAGCCTCTTTAGCATCCGGGTCCATGTGCCATGCACCAAATTATAGTTCCCAACCGCATGGAAGACTCAGCTCGATTGTTGCATCGCACTAATAGTGAGTAATGGGTAGTCAAATCATAAGCCGCACCTTACACCCTGTAAGTTGCTCAGAAGAAGCAACCATCAATATGCTCTTCTTTCAATCTGCTCATACTACTCCCTCTGTCACAGTTTATAGAGCGCACTTCAACAATCTCTGGGACCAAGGCGACTAGTGATCGGCCTGAAAAATAGCATTGGTAGTTATAGAACGGTGTCTATTATAGAGGAAATAATGCATACACACATGCATGCAGACATGCAGTGCTTCCACCCTGGGTACACACATGTATGCAGTTACTCCACTCCGCGTACATACCTACATTGAGAGAAAATTGTGGACTTGATTCCGATTACCACACCCTAATTAATTGAGCATTAAACCAAACACTTCTAAAATCTCTCTGGTGGTGGAAATGCATGTGAATGAAGCGCGCCCTGTAAACCCTGACGGAGGGAGTAGTATGAAGGTGCAAAACAAAGTATGTGTATGGCCTGTCGGTCAACGCGCTTCCTCTTGGCATATCACTGACATGTGGGACCGGAGTGTGAGCCAACCAATCTCAATTGACAGCAAAATAGCCAACCCGCCGATCCTTGAGAGAGACGAGGAGCGAGAACACAAAGACTGGCTCACACGGAGGCCAAGATATATTCGAGCATGGTTGATCGATATCATCATTACATGTCTGATGTTTTTTAATGCTCCAGTAACATTGGGATGCCGTTTTCCGCACTTCTCCTGAATAAATGTGTACTTTATTAGAGATTAAAGTAAAATAAGAGTAGAGACGCTCCACCATACGGTTCCTAGTACATGTATACTACTAGTAGTACTCGTACTACTAAACCTTGCGCTTGGCTCTTCGCCTCTTCGGGAAGTCGAACAATGATGGTACTACAGTGTATGCCTCTGGCAATCAGACACCAAATGAACTGTTGCACGTCCACTGCCTGGGCGAGGGTAGGTTGCATTAGTCAAAAGCTTCTCCTCGTCCTGCGAGCCACCGAGCTTGAGGTAGACGGAGAGGGCGTAAGCGAGCTTCACCTTGTCCTACAAGCTTCTCCTCGTTCTATGAGTTAACGGGACACACCAAAAAGTAGTGCTAGTCCATATCCCCTCCTTACCGATTAATATGGCTCAATCTTTTTTGTGGGTAAATGAGAGAGCTTTATTCATATATAAGCATTCTTAGGAAAATCAGCCAAGAGACTGGTCACTAGGAAGTGAGGTACCCCGCAAAAAAGAGGAAGCGAGGTGTTTCATCAAGCCAGCTCTCAGTCACATTCAAAGTGCAGCAAGCATGGTTCGCACAAAGATGCGCCGCTAGGTTTGCTGACCTATTTACACGCTGAATAACAAAAAAAAGAGAAATTATTACTGAGCGCTCCTATTTCTAACAGGATACGAGCCAGAATTAAGCGAGAATTGTGGCAAGTGTTCCATGCAATCAACTTCCATTATCACATGCGAGAACCCTCGAAGAGAAGCAAATGTGTTGAAGATTGCTTTATCACCGATTAAAATAAAATAAGAGTGCAGATGCTCCACCATGCGGTTCCTAGTAGTACTACCTGTATAGTAGTACTAGTAGGAAGTACTACTACTATGTAATACTAGTACTCGGAGTACTACTGTAGTAAACTTTGCGCTTGGTTGTTCGCCTCTTCGGGAAGTCTAACAATAATGGTACTAGAACAGTGTATGCTTCTGGCAATCTGACACCGAATTAACTATTGCACGTCCATCGTCTGAGTGAGGGAGAGCTTGCATTAGTCAAAAGTTTCTCCCTGTCCTATGAGTCACCGCCAGCAAGCTTCTCCCTTCCTGCATGCTTCTCCTCATTCTGCAAGTTGATGGGACACAACAAAGTAATGCTAGTCCATACTGCCTCCTTTCCGGTTAATATGGCTTAATTTGAAATGAGATAAATACATTGTCTGTCAGTGTATATTTTTAAAAATACGGCCAATGGACTTCATAATACGCTCATTGCGGTCAATATATACATTTTCCAGTGTTTATACGGTCACTATCTCACCCTGGCTGAGTATGGGTGTGCATCCACGTGTAGGTTGAGCACTTGAGCGTGGTCGTGTGTGTTCCATCGTGTGCTTAGACATGCATGCATTAGGGCGTCGCGCACGTTTTTGCATCCATGTGTAAGTGTGACTGTTGCATGCATGCATGAGGTTGTAGTCCCTCACATTCACCTGTTCATAAAGTCAATGCTTTGTCAAAATGTTGCATGTAAGGTTTAATCACTTGTTGTTCACGCATGCATTCCTGATATTAATACATTGGTAAAGACAATTTCTTGAGGAAAATGAGCCCATGAATTGAGTACAAAGGGGACCAATAAGCCAGGACGGAGGGAGTAGTAGTGAACTGGAAGGAGGGAGTAGGTACTAGTAGTACGTAACAACGTGAAATAACAAAATTCCTCTATGCACATCCTGTCTATGTGTCATGCAAGAAAATAGAGATAAGTACAAGTGAGACTCAGGAACAGTCATACACGTAGGGGAGTACGTGTAGGGGCCACTCAGGAGCAGTCAAATCACACAGTAAGTTAGTCGGATGAAGCAACCATCATTTCACTCTTCAAATGACACGTACGCAATATAAAATGGTTGATATGAAGAGAAAAAGAAAACCGCTCCACTATATATACACTAGCAGGAGCCTAAGCTACAAGCCTGGTTGCTTGGGTTGCTCTCTTCACATGCATAGAACGACAGTGGCCACACCGCTGGTCACAGATCCAACCTGATCCCGCCGTTAGGGGAAGGGGACGATGTTCTGCGTCGACACGGTCGACATCGGCGAGGGAACTATCGGTGCGTCCCGGTCGGGGGTCCCCACAGTATGGGTTGATGCCGCCTCACACCGCCCTTCTAGCTACACCCTGACGTCCTAGGTACAACTTCCTTTTGGAGCCGGCTTGCTCCACTGCCGCAGCTCCCCACGTAGCTCCATCTCCATGTGGATCTTTCTCTACTTCTACCGGCTTCTATTTGTGATGAGTTTATGTCTCATGAACTAGTGCCACTACTATTATTCTAATCACACTTCTTCAATATATTTGCCAACAGGGATGCTCAGCTCAATTTTAGTGGAACTGCACAAAAGCATCGTATGATCCGAGGGTGTTAGGCTTCTTTCCTTTGATAGGTTCTACCTAGCCAGGAAATTAAATTATGTTTAAGGTTTAGGGTTTACGGCATAGAGACCCCATCAGTAGTTTTTTTGTACACACTCTCACAACTTTTGTCTTTAGTTGTGAAGTAAATATTGGCTATGATCTGTGAATCATTGAGATGCATCAGCATGCGTGTTAGTTTTCCTTTGTATTTGATGGAATGTTGTAATGGGCCAACCTTAGAGTCAGGATACATACATGAAAAAAAATCATAAAACTTCGTACTCCCTCCGATCCTTTTTTGTATTCGTATAAGGCTACTCATAGTGGGGAGTACCATGTATCATGCATAAATTACATAGGGACTAATAAACTAGGACGAAGGTAGTATGTGAGAGTGTATGGTGGTTCATGTGGCAAAATGTACTACTACGCAAAGAAAAAGGACAGGAGGTGTCGCACGATGTCCAAGGAATATGGTGATAGTGGGAGGTGGGCCATGTAGTCACTCGGCTGCCGTGTTTCATACTCCTCTGGTGTCATGGAAAGCTTCATTTATTAGGTTATGGACCCATATTGCATTGGGACATGTGATGTTACACTAGCTAGCTAGGTTACTCAAACTACCTCTCTCCTCATTAACTCATTGTCACATAAGCAAATTTGCTAAGTTGGACTCGATGTTACTGCTGAAGTTACTCCCACTGTGGCTAGTCTAAGAGTGGAGAAAGTTAGTTTTATCACAGAATAAATAAATAAGAGTGCAGACGCTCTATGACGCTCTACCACCACAGTAATAGTGACCAATGAGCCGCGAAATCACATAAACCCGCTACAGTTATTGGACGGAAGAAGCAAACCATCAGTCTATCTCTCTCATGCAGTACAATATTCTTTTGGAAACCAATGTTTCATTTCGTTAGATCGCGCCATCGAGCAAAACCAACTTTTAAATCACGTCTGTCGCGTTCGTGTCTCACCCTCCTCCACCCCACATGGTCGACTTTCATGCCACTCACCGCAAACCGAGTATAAGATAACTTTCCCGCCTGCTTGTCGATGGATCACGCCATGGAGTACTAGCACTACTGGAAGAGATTGACGAGGAGGGGGAGGATAGCTAGCTGTAGCATGGACTCCCAAGAACTTTTTTACATGCATGTTGTGGCCGCCCATGGCGACGTTCGAACACGGAGCAGTCGCATGCATCGGGAAGCTGCGTGGGCGGCGCTCTCTCGGCCGGCATGCCGCTTCAATGCTAACATCGATGAGAGGCCGCATCCGTTCTGGCCGGGCATGAATGCGACACTAACCGTTTCGGGCGGGAAGCGCACACGGGTGATGAAGAGGGTTTGGGTTGGCTAGGTTGGTCAGGAGCGGACGTGGCAGCGGTCCGGACGCCCGCAAACAAGAGATGTTGTCCGCAAATATTGCTACGTAATTAATAACGTAAATAATGTGTCAGTTGGACAAATATGATTGGATATAGAGATGGAGATGGAGATGGAATTTTACGTAAACATGGATATGCATGTCTATGTCTATGTGTGTGTGCGCGACGACTCTCGCGACTACTCGTACACATAATCGATTTCTCGTTCTCCCTACACATACAAACTTAGTACTGCCTCATTTTGTTCCTAGGATAGGAATATCATAGGAGTGGGAAACAATATGAAGTGAGATAAATGGAGTACGACGTACAATAAGAAATGTACACACACTCACTCTGCCTCCGAGATACCCATGAGTACATGACGGAGCGCATTTGTACACGAAGAGGCAGCTTACATACGTAATAATTTGACCCTTTAATTTGTTCACTTAATAATGGAGGGGCGGTGACCACACGTGAGCGATAGAAACTGCGACCTGTAAGCGGGGGCGTGTTGATCAAGTTTCCTTTCTTGGTATATGTTTAAAAAGATTTGTCCGCCAGTTTTTGTTTCTTTTTTCCGGGAACGCGTGTATTCTATTTAAAACCACTGCTATGGAGAGATTTTTTACTCCATTTTATATATAGCCTCTTGTTTGATAGGGTTTCTCATGTCTCGCTCTATCACCCTTTCCATATCTAAACAAGAGGACAGTGTCCACTCTATCTCTCTCCTCACCGGTGGCCACAGATCCGACCGGGTCCCATCCCCTGCGGGAGGTGAGGAGGTCCAGCGTTGATGTTTTCGTTGTCGGTGATGGAGGAAGCCACTGCGCACCGTTCTCTCTGAGCCAGTGCCATCACGGGCGAAGATCCTCCGCGCACTTTCTCGCTACCGTCGTGTGGGCAGATCCTGCCCGCCCGCCTAATCCACATCTCGCCCACCTGAGGTATAACTTATTTTGGATTTCATGCTGCATTGTACTCTGCATGCGGGTTTTCTTCTATACCACTACTCCCCAGCTGCCCATGTACAGTAGCTAGGGTTCGTCAGCTAGTCCAGCATCACCTATTTTTTTACTATTATACAGGAAAGGCCACTCCACAAGTTGTCCTGGTTTACCATTTATGCAATTGTGGAGGTATACATGTTTTTTTGACAAAAAGTACATGGTGGTTGTGCGGTCATTGTCCATATGCTAGTATTGCTGCTGCTAATCTAAAATTCTCACTGGTAAAATGAAGCAATGCCCACGTAGAGGCGTCGATAAATGGTTCTGTCCTGCTTTAGTTTTTTTCCGGGTATCCTGCTTTAGTTCCCAACAAAATAATCATGATGCTTCTATTTTTTGGTGTACGTTTCATTAGTTCTTATTGAAAAATAAGATGTCGCTGTTAATCTTGTTTCGATGCTAAAACAAAGTAACGACACTACTTAAATATCATTTTTTTTATATTTTTGCAAACAAGGATGCATATCTCCATACTCGGGCATGTTTTCCTCAATTTTTAGTGGAACTGCACAAAGCTGGATGGCCACTGTTGCTCAGTTCTTCCTTTCTCAAGCTTGATTACCCAGAAGAAACAAACCACGGTGAGGATTATCAAACTTCATTGGTGCCTAACCCAAACATTACGCCAAAATTGATGATGCATCACATCACGATGAGCTATCGATGCTCATGGTTGTGTCTCACGGTAGCATCGGCTGGTGAAGCTGATCGATGTTCAATGAAGAACGGGTTGTTGAGGGAGTCCTGGATTCGGGGGTCCTCATGTGTCCGACCCAGGAGTATGGGCCGGGGTGGATGGGCCGTACAAGATCAAGCTAAAGATTATGCTCCATGTCCGGATGGGACTTCTCCATACGTAAACGACAAGATTAGAGTCTGGGTGTTTCCTTCCCTTATGAACCGACCTTGTACAAACCCTAGGCCCCTTCGGTGTGTATATAAACTAGACGGGTTAGTCCGTAGAGGCTATCTTCATTACCGTCATCGGAATACTCATAAGCTAGACATGTAATGTTTAGCCATTACGTTCTCGCGATAGATAAACTCTTGTAATCTTCATACTCTTCGAATATAATCAAGCAGGAGTAGGGTTTTACCTCCTTTAAGAGGGCCCGAACTTGGGAAAACACTCTGTCCCCTGGTCCCCTGTTACCATTGATCCTTAGACGCAAAGCTTGGGCCCCCCTACCCGAGATCTGCCGGTTTTGACGCCTACATTGGTGCTTTCATTGAGAGCTCTGCCGTGCTGTCTACAAAAGCGATCTATGGCTCGCCTAGTCATCAACAACAATATCACTTCTGGAAGGTGCCTATCTTCTGGCAGACCCTCTAGTTCGGCGGTTTTGTCGTAGGATCTTGCACAGCCGTCGAGCCCGCAACACCCCTTACGGCCGCCGAACACTATCTTCGCGTCGGCCCCAAGTACTCTGGAAAGTTGGATCCGGTGGATGTATTGTCTTTAAACGAACTGCTGGACCACATCGCCGCCCTGGGGCTCTCAACGGACTATGATCGGATCGGGCTCAAGCTATGACAGCCTGGATTTTGCCTTCGCTCTTTTTCCGGACTTCATTTGCCTTTGCTTTGAATTTGGGTTTTTGGAATCAATTCAAATGGACTTATCACTTAGGCATGTCCTTGACATTCACCGAAGTGACCCATCTACCTCTCATTCAACATTCTTTCTTTGAAAAATCCCAAACTGACCCAAGGAATATTTTTCATAAAAGAAAAATATTCAATTTCTTCTCCAAAACTCATTTCAGAAACTTGTGCTCCAAAGAAACCCTCATTTTTATGACTCCAAAAATCCTGAGAAAATTCCTAAATATTCTTTGAACCTTGGCCCACCTTCCTGAGAAAAAATATTGCATGACTTTTTGGAATATTTTGCTACAGAAAATCATTTCACTTCTAGCCTCAAAATGCACTTTGTACAGCAAGTGTATTTTTCCTTGATCCAATGAAGCTGGTTTTTCTTGAGATTCATTACCCTCTTAACCAAAGCATCACCTTCTAGAAGCCCTCCAAACTTGGCGACCAAGTTTCTAACCGGAAACTTGCCAACTAGCTCAAGTCTCATCTTGTCGGCCTGGCAGTGTGCCATCACCCTTCCTAGACCTAACACTGCACGAACAACACCCTAGACATGGTTTGGCATCGCGTGGGCGTCGTATTGACCATGCCAGGGTGGTGACCGCGTGAAGACACGGCCCTGGCAACGCGCCCGTGTGTTTGTTTCACGCGTGATCATTCTAGAGCTTGCCGACGACTGCCGCAACGTGCCACCGTCCTCGTCTCATCACCCTTGACCCCTCCCTGGCGCTCGCTGATGCCGGAGACGCCGTAGCGGGACGGGCACGACGTGGCCAAAAGCCACAGTGCGCCCCGTGCCTCTGTCTTCTTCCTCCTCTGCTTCATATGCTCGTCCGCAAGCAGCACAGCTCCCATGTGAATGCTCAGCACCTCCACCCCTTGCTGGCACCTTTCGTCGTTGCTCACCAACTTTCAGAGAGCTCCGGCGGAGCCACATACCCCCCTCCTCCTCCGGCTATAAATTGAGCCCCTCCCACTACTATGAGCACTCGCAACTCACCACCTAACCTACACAACCTCGTAGGATAGCCGCAGCCCGGCCAGGCAGGCCTCTGGTCGCCGTCCCCGACTCGAGCTCGTCGGCGATCCCCGCAACCCCTCCTCCTCACTCCAGTCCCCCTCGAGCTCGATCCATCCCTCGGGCGACTCCTTGGAGGTCCACTGGTGCCTTCTGGACATGTTGGATCCCCTGGAACCGCCCCTCTCCATCGTCTTACTCCTCTCCGGCGAAACCCGACTGCAGCCGCCGCTTGCGAGCTTGGTTGCGAGCTGCTCCGGCCATCTCCCAGCAAGCCACGGGTACAGGCAGGTGCGCCTTGACCCCCTCTCCATTTCTATCCCTCTGGATTCGCCCAAGGAGCCTTCCTTGTCGGCGCGAGCTCCGGCGAAGCGCCGTCGTCACTCTGTTTCTCTTCCCCTCCGTCTCACCTGACCAGCGGGCCCCACTGTCATCCTCTCCACTCGCACCCGAAGCAGTACGAGTGGAGGCGTATTCTGAGAATACGTAATCGATGTCACCCCCCTAGTTTTCTATTTAATTCAATTTAATTCAAAATTTTGACCTGAACTTTGACCAGCTGTAACTTTTAAACTATAAGTCCAAATGAGTTGGTTCTTTCTGCGTTGTGTTTGTTCTGAAGAGCTCTAGCGGCACACCAAAGTGGAGATTTTTCCTTGCTGTCTAGAATTTCAGAGTGGATTTTGATATTTCGTTTTGCTATTTTTAAATCTTTTCAGAGGGAGAAACTTGTCTTGAAGATAACCATGAGGAGTGTGAACCTCCTCTGCACTAAGGCAAGCCACACCAACATTTGGATGGTGTCATTTCAATATCTGTGATTTTTCCAACTTGAATATGAGTTACTTTTCATGCACTTAATTATTTAAATAAATATTGCTTAGTGCTAGTTATTTTGTCATGCTTGAAATGCTTGGTTAAGGTAATGGTTGAATGCATGAGCTAGTTTTAGTCCGTAGAAGAAATTTCTATTAAAGTGAATATGGTTTTATGAATAGTGGTAGTTTCTTCATGATACGTCTCCAACGTATCTATAACCTATGAAGCATTCATGCCATGTTTAGAATATTTTACATGCTTTTGGTATGATTTGGTTAGAACTAACCAGAACTGACGCTGTTTTCAGCAAAACTACCATGGTGTTGTTTTTGTACAGAAATAAAAGTTCTCGGAATGCGCCGAAAATCAATGGAGATTTTTTCTAGAAAATATAAAAAATACTGGAACAAAAAGTTATAGGAGAGGAGTCCCATGGGGCCCATGAGGGTGGGGGTGCGCCCCTATGCTTGGTGGACTCCTCGTGGGTCCCCCTAACTTGTTCTCGACGCCAAACCCTCCTATAAATACCCAAACTTCCAGAAAGAAACCTAGATAGGAAGTTCCACCGCCGCAAGCCTCTGTAGCCATGAGAAATTAATCTAGGCCCTTTCTGGCACCCTGGCAGAGGAGGATATCATCACCGGTGGCTATGGAGGAGGATCCCGGAGGGGCCATCATCGGCATGAAGGCCAAGGACCAGAGGGGCAACCCTCCCCATCCAGGGGGGAGGCCATGGAGGAGGAAGCGCAAGGGGGAGAACCTCTCCTCCTCTCTCTCGGTGGCGCCAGAGTGCCATCGGGAGGGGAATCATCGCCGCGGTGATCGTCTTCATCAACATCACCATCATCATCACCATCCTCGTCTCTTTTACGTGATCCACTCTCCCGCACCCCGCTGTAATCCCTACTTGAACATGGTGCTTTATGCCACATATTATGATCCAATGATGTGTTGCCATCCTATGATGTTTTGAGTAGATATCCTTTGTCTTTGGGTTGATTGATGATCTAGATTGGTATGAGTTGTATGTTTTATTTTGGTGATGTACTATTGTGCCCTCCGTGTCATGCAAGCGTGAGGGATTCCCGCTGTAGGGTGTTGCAATACGTTCATGATTCGCTTAGAGTGGGTTGCTTGAGTGACAGAGGCATAAACCCGAGTAAGGGTGTTGTTGCGTATGGGATAAAGGGGATTTGATATGTTGATGCTATGGTTGGGTTTTACCTTAATGATCTTTAGTTGTTGCGGATGCTTCATAGAGTTCCAATCATAAGTGCATATTATCCAAGAAGATAAAGTATGTTAGCTTATGCCTCTCCCTCATATGAAATTGCAATGACGATCACCGATCCTGTTAACAAATTCCTAGGATAATTCCGCACACCGACCCATCATTATTCCACACTCGCTATTTATAATATTTAGTAATATATTCTAACTTTATGATAACAACACCTACTTTTATATTTTAGCTCTCCGATATCATACAAAGTTATCCTCTTCATACCACAACATAGTTTTATTTCTCGTTTCTAGTTGGAAGCAAACATTCAGTGTACGTAGAGTCGTATCAGTGGCAGATAGGACTTGAGAGAATATTGATCTTACCTTTAGCTCCTTGTGGGTTCAAAACTCCATGCTTATCGCTTACACATTTGGAAATTGCTACGGTGATTCCCTGCACTTTGGGATTATCAAGCTCTTTTCTGGCGCCGTTGCCGGGGAGCAATAACATGGGGTTGATATTCTCGTGTGTGCTTGTTTGCTTTCTTCACTAAGTAGTTTTTGTTTTCCCTTTTAGTTTTGCTTAGTTGTGGGTGAAACATACAAAAAAATCAAAAAAATGAAAAGACAAAAAGATGCACTTGCCTCATATGCCTAAAAAGTTTTTCAAAAAGAGAAGTGATTGGAAAGTTATGCATTGAAGAAGTGAGGGTCGTCCTTGAGCACTTGTGTTCATGCTCATCGAAACAATGTAGAATTTTTCATGGAATTTTCTCTGTAAATAATTACCCCCTTGTATATATCCATTGTATTATAAAAATAATGTGCCAAGCTTTGGTTTTAGGATGATTAGTTTGCTTGTTTACTATGTGCAGTACAAAAACAGAAAGTTTGTCTGTAGCGCGTGAATTTACATTTTTTTTACTGGAAAGTCAAACGGGTCTGAAAGTTTTTGCATAGTACTTCTGTACAAATTGTTTAAATTATCATATTTGTTTAAGAATTTTTGGCGTTATATAAGTATACTAAATTTCTAGATTACTACAGACTGTCCTGTTTTTGACAAATTCTATTTTCTATGTGTTGTTCGCCTATTTTGACGAATCTATGGATAGTATCGGCGGGTATGAACCATGGTGAAGTTGGAATACAGTAGATATAGTGCTAATATGAAATTGTAATGAGTATACAACAGTACCTAAAGGTAGTGATTTGCTTTAGTATACTAACGGATCTCACAAAGTTTTTGTTTAGTTTTTGTGTGAATGAAGTGTTCGAAGAACGAGGAGTTACCGATGTGAGATGAATAAAGAGAGGAAAGAGTTCAGCTTGGGGATGCCCAAGGCACCCCAAGTAAATATTTCAAGGATACTCAAGCATGTAAGTGGGGATGCCCCAGTTGGCATCCCATCTTTCTTCTTCAACAATTATCGGTATACCTTGGTTTTTGTTTTGTTCACATGATTTGTGTCCTTTGTGTTTTTTCTTTAAGAACCATGATAGTATGAGATAGCCGTTCATTGATTTATAGAATGCTTCATGTGCTTCACTTATATCTTTTGAGTATGACCTTATAGAATGCCCTTTGTGCTTCACTTAAATCTTTTGAGTAGGGTTTTATAGAATGCTTCGTGTGCTTCACTTATATATATTGAGCTTGGATATTGGTTAGTCTATATCAATTGTAGAATGCTCCATGAACTTCACATATATCTTTTGGAGTATGAATAGTACTATCATTGAAAGTGGGTTTGGAAGAGTGTCAACTTTAGGAAGTAACGATCCCACTATTTTGGAGAGGTCTTGACTTTAGTTAGTAATGATTCCATTATTTCGGAAGAGGTTCCAATTGATTATGAGAACAAAGTTGCTAACTATGATTGTTATTGTGATGACATGTATACAGTAAGGGAATATGTTAACCATGAAACTTGTCATCATCATTTGAAATTTCAATTGGATTGTGCCTCACATTACAATTATTTTGTTGAGTTTGCTCCCACTATTCCGAATGAGAAGAATTTTGCTTATGTGGAGAGTAGTAAAATTTCTATGCTTGTAGATCATGAAAAGAATGCTTTATGTGAGGGTTATATTGTGGAATTCATTCATGATGCTGCTAAAAGTTATGATGAGGCAGGAATATATGCTTGTAGGAGTTGCAATAATATCAAGTTTGCTCTCCATGTGCTTGAAGTTTTGAAGTTATACTTGTTTTGCCTTCCTATGCTAGTTGATCCTTGTTCCCATAAATTGTGTGCTCACAAAATCCCTAGGCATAGGAAGTGGGTTAGACTTAAATGTGATAGCCATATTCTTCATGATGCTCTCTTTATATTTCAATTTTTATCTTTTATATGAGCATCATTGAAATCATCATGCCTAGCTAAAAGGCATTAAAGAAAAGCGCTTGTTGGGAGACAACCCAATATTTACCCTTACTGTTTTTGTGTGTTCACATGATTAAGCTACTATACTAATCATGTTTTATAGCTTTTGTTTCAATAAAGTTCCAAGTAAGACCTTTGGGAAGACTTGGGTGAAAGTTAATGTGATCTTGCTGTAAACAAAATAGAAACTTTGCGCTAGCGAGAGTAGCTGTCATTTTTTTTACAGAACAGTGCTTTTGATTTGATTCTTTTTTAGAAGATTAATAGGCAAATTCTTCACGTCCACCAATTTATTTCATAATTTTTGGAGTAGCAGAAGTATGGTTGTTGTTCAGATCATTATAGACTGTTCTGTTTCTGACAGATTTTGTTTTCATTGCATAGTTTGCTTGTTTTCTAGTTTCTATGGTTTATATTGCTCAATATAAATTGTAGAAATGATATGGTACAGTAGGCATTGTGTGAAAACAATTATGAATCTTGTCTTTGACGGTGCCAAAGTGAATGATTTACTCTTTATCATACTAACCCATCTCACAAGGTTCCGTTAAGTTTTGTGTGATTGAAATTTTCAAGTTTTCAGTGAGATATCAATATGAGGAGAATAAGGAGTGCAAATACCCTAAGCTTGGGGATGCCCAAGGAACCCCAAGGTAATATTCAAAGAAGACTCAAGCTCCCAGGCTTGGGGATGCCCGGAAGGCATCCGCTCTTTCGTCTTCAAAACCATTGGTATACCTTACTCGGAGCTATATTTTTATTCATCACATGATATTTGTTTTGCTTGGAGCCTAATTTCAATTTTACTTGTTGTTTGAATAAAATCATTGGATCTGAAATCTTGAATGAAAAAGAATCCTCCCATGGCTAGTTAATTATTTGACTACTCAGTGTTCTTCATTTATATCTTTTTTGAGTAGTTTGTCATTTACTCACGTGCTTCACGTATATCTTATGAGTAAATGGTCGAATGAAATGAATATCATAAATATGAATTTATATATGTTACATATGCTTATAACATGGGGAGTAATGACTTCACACATAATAAGTATAGGTAATAAACTTATTGGAAGTTAGCAAACACAGAATTGGTCACTTGAACAATTCATGGAAGAATATTAAAGGAAGTGAGATTTCACATATAAATATACTATCTTGGACATCTTTTGTAATTGTGAGCACTCATTAAAATATGCCATGCTAAAAGGTTGATGTTGGACAAGGAAGACAACTTAATGGGTTATGTTTTCCTATATCTGAAACATTATATTGTCTTGGATCGTCCAACATGTTGAGCTTGCCTTTCCCTTTCATGCTAGCAAAATTCTTTGCACCAAGTAGAGATACTACTTTTGCTTCCAAACATCCCTTAAACTAGTTTTGCCATGAGAGTCCACCATACCTACCTATGGATTGAGTAAGATCCTTCAAGTAAGTTGTCATCGTGCATGCAATAAAAATTGCTCCTTAAATATGTATGATCTATTAGTGCGAAGAAAATAAGCTTTATACGAACTTGTGATAGGGAAGAAATAAAAGCGACGGACTGCATAATAAAGGTCTTTATCACAAGTGGCAATATAAAGAGATGTTCTTTTGCATTAATATTTTGCGCATCCAACCATAAAAGCGCATGTCAACCTCTGCTTCCCACTGCGAAGGGCTTATCTTTTACTTTTATCTTATACCCTTATACAATAGTCATGGTGATTATCACCTTTCCTTTTTACACTTTTTCCTTTGGCAAGCACTTTGTGTTGGAGCGATCTGGATATATATATATATATATATATATATATATATCCACATTAAGATTTCGCAGATTATTATTGTTGACATTACCCTTGAGGTAAAAGGTTGGGAGGCGAAACTATAAGCCCCTATCTTTCTCTGTGTCCGATTAAAACTTTGAACCCATAAATATCACATGAGTGTTAGCAATTGTGAAAGATTAAATGATAGTTGAGTATGTGGAGTTTGCTGAACCAAAGCTCTTACATAGACCCTTCCTGAAAATAAGATGAATTGCAATTGTTTGATGACTAAGAGCATGGTTTGTTAGTGATCAAGAAAGTTTATGACCTATACTTTAACATGTGAATAGCTTGTCAATTGATCATGAGAAGTTTTATGAGTTGAGATACTGTTATGATATATAATGATGCTAGGAAAATTGGTTGGAACTATCATTGATTAAACTTATGCACTTGCTAGCATTCACACTTCATAAATTATTTCTTTTATCATTTACCTACTCGAGGACGAGCAGGAATTAAGCTTGGGGATGCTGATACTTCTCCAACGTATCTATAATTTATGAAGTATTCCTGCCATGTTTATAATATTTTTACATGCTTTTGGTATGATTTGGTTAGAACTAACCTAGACTTACGCTGTTTTCAGCAGGACCGTGGTGTCGTTTCTGTGCAAAAATAAATTTCTCGGAATGCACTGAAAATCAATGGAGATTTTTTCTGGAAAATATCAAAAATATTGGAACAAAAAGTTATCGGACAGGAGTCTCCTGGGGCCCACGAGGGTGGGGGGCGCGCCCACCCCCCTGGGGCGTGCCCCTGTGCCTCGTGGACTCCTCGTGGGTCCCCCTAACTTGTTCTTGGCGCCAAACCCTCCTATAAATACCCAAACTTCCATAAAGAAACCTAGTTCGGAAGTTCCACCATCACAAGCCTCTGTAGCCACGAGAAATCAATCTAGGCCCTCTCTAGCACCCTTCTAGAGGGGGCCATCATCATCGGAGGCTATGGAGGAGGATCCTAGAGGGGCCATCATCGCCAAGAAGGCCAAGGACCAGAGGGGGAACCTCTCCCCATCTAGGGGGAGGCCATGGAGGAGGAAGCGCAAGGGGAAGAACCTCTCCTCCTCTCTCTCAGTGGCGCCGGAGTGCCATCGGGAGGGGAATCATTGCCACGGTGATCATCTTCATAAACATCACCATTCTCATCTCTTTTACGCGGTCCACTCTCCCGCACCCTGCTGTAATCACTACTTGAACATGGTGCTTTATGCCACATATTATGATCCAATGATGTGTTTGCACCCTATGATGTTTTGAGTAGATATCCTTTGTCTTAGGGCTGATTGATGATCTAGATTGGTATGAGTTGTATGTTTTATTTTGGTGCTGTCGTATTGTGCCCTCCATGTCGCGCAAGCATGAGGGATTCCCGCTATAGGGTGTTGCAATACGTTCATGATTCGCTTATTGTGGGTTGCTTGAGTGACAGAAGCATAAACCCGAGTAAGGGGGTTGTTGCGTATGGGATAAAGGGGACTTGATATGTTAATTCTATGGTTGGGTTTTACCTTAATGATCTTTAGTAGTCGCGGATGCTTGCTAGAGTTCCAATCATAAGTGCATATGATCCAACTAGAGAAGTATGTTAGCTTATGCCTCTCCCTCATATGAAATTGCAATGACAATCACCAATCTTGTTAACAATTGCCTAGGATAATTCCGCACACCGACCCATCATTATTCCACACTCACTATTTATAATATTTAGTAATATATTCTAACTTTATGATAACAGCACCTAATTTTATATTTTAGCTCTCCGATATCATACAAAGTTATCCTCTTCATACCCACAACATAGTTTTATTTCTCGTTTCTAGTTGGAAGCAAAGGTTCGGTGTACGTAGAGTCGTATCAGTGGTAGATAGGACTTGAGAGAATATTGATCTTACCTTTAGCTCCTTGTGGGTTCGACACTCCATGCTTATCACTTCCACCTTTGGAGATTGCTACGATGATTCCTTGCACTTGGGGATTATCAATTATGAGGTAATTAAAATGATGCATGATATTAACCAGTCAAGTAGAATCAGTAAGGTTTAATGATGACTAGTGCAAGTAGATCATTTTGATGATGTTGATCCATTCACGTGAGTGGTATGCTTTGCATGTCGAATAGTTTCATGATCATGGCATCTGATGACTTGAGTTATTTTATTTCCAAGTTAAACCTGATATTAATCCAACCTGAATATAACGTTGATCGAGTCATGGTGCCACTGAATCGAGTTTTTCCCAGTGCGACCACATTTACCTTTATGGGGAGGTCTTGGTTCGGTCTGTTGGCATGCCTCTCGTGCGGTGCCTCCAACGAGGGAAGGTTATTGGCGAGCTGTGCCCTGGCCCGATAAGCAGACATAACCTTGTGTGCCTGTTTGTTGTTATGGTACCTTGTCCCCGTTTGGGACCGTTTTTGCCATGACGGTGGTCGTTGATGCCTTTGGTAGGCACGGGGCCACCCATGACTTAGCCCAGAGGGGAGTTGGTCGGAGTGGCCAGGGGAGTGTCATGGCAATGGAAGGGTTTCGTCGGAATGTCATTGGTCCACCCGAATGGGATGCCGAGGCCATGGGTTCCGTGGTGTGGGTAAAGTGTGCTACCTATGCAGAGTATATTTAATCTATCGATAGTCGCGTCCTCGGTTATGGACACAGCTCGTGAGTAAGTCACACCATGGATCAACATTAATAAGAAATCTTGCACACTAAAGATTTATTGATGGCATTGGTTATGTGATGATCTGTGGGATCATGAGATGATCATGGTTGGCATCAAAGTGTTGACTTCAGTTGTGATCAGGGTATGATCACCGTCCGGTTAAGAGGTAACCCGTATGGTAAGAGAGTCTGAGGGACTCGGTGCACAAGTTGATTTCACTGCATCAATAGCATGAATCACATTGCATTAAACTGAATAATTGTCATGATATTGTTTGCCATTATGCTTATGTTTGTTGTGAGCTTGCATGAATCACCTTCCATGCCAGATTTCAGGCAAGTTGTATCGGATTGGAGAGCTTCCCGCGTCTAGATCGTGTCCACATCGGTGTCCCCGTGCTATGGAGTTCCACTTCATCATCGTTCTGCTGTCGTGTAGTTTATGTGATCGACGATCCTTCATGTTCATTAAATAATGTACATACTGTTCAGCCGCACTGTGTGTGCTGCTTGGCCTCGCAACTGGATGTAATATCAGACCTTTGTTCCGCTAGTATCAATAAAGTGGTTGTTTTCGGTACCATGTTATTATGTGTTCCAGAAGACATGATCTCTGGGCTGGAAATGCAAGGTAAAAAGGTCGCTCTGAGCCGGGGTGCAACACAAGCCCAACCAGAAGGAAATTAATCACCCGCCGATCACCCACCTCATAGCGGTCGTAGATGAACTGGCCAAGGACAATTCCCTCCCTATATTGAAGAATAAGTATGTTAGGGTCTCTGAATCCCCTGATATAGATACCCCCCCTTCGGACCGGACCTCATGCCCTTTAGACTCTTGCTCAAGCGTTGGATTGCAGGAGCCTCTGGGTCTCCGCGGACCCGAACCGGTCGCCTCAGAGACCTTTCAAGCTCCGAATACGAATGTGGGACTGGATCTAAAATTTAAACCACCCACCACCACAATCTATATTCTCCAGGCAACTCAGGTCCTCAAGATATATACGAACTAATGTATGTGCAGCAGAAGCCTCAGGAAACGGTCCACCACTTTTGGGCCAGATTCCTGCTTGTTAAAAACTGGATCAAAGACTGCCCGGACGACGGCGTAGATTCGATCTTTCATCGTAACTACACTGACAAGAGAATATTGAATGCCCTCAACCGTCGCCACATACAGAGCTTTACGGAACTATCACAAGTAGTGCAAAAGTACTGGTCGACGGAAAGCACATGGAGGCCCCAGAAAACTCAACTGGAGCCCGCTGCCTTTAAGCAGTGTGCGGCCCGGACTAAACAAATACATCCTGGCGGGTCACCCGACCACCAGTCTATGGGTAGGAAAAATAAACCCTTTACGGGACAGAGGTCCGTTCTTGACAAACTCCTGGACAAGCCCTGCCCGATACATGCCACTCCGTGCACAGTCCAATCCCATAGCCTTCGAGCATGTTGGGTACTCCGACAAGTAGCAAAACGTGGAGAGGCCATCCTCACCACCACTACAGAGATGTACTCTCGGGAGAGGGACAACTTTAGCATCCTCACCGTCTTCTAGACCTTTTCTTCGAACAATCGACGCAAATGGGCACTCCACGACCTCGCCGAAATCCACCAAGTTACCGCAGTGAGCCCATGGAATGACACAGCAATAACCTTTACGGCCGAAGACGAACCAAAGGCTCGGTTAGTCCGAGCACCCGCTGCCCTAGTACTAAACCCCATTGTGGATGGTTTTCGACTTACTAAAGTGCTCACGGATGGCGGCAGTGGGTGTCGGTGTCAAAACCGGCGAATCTCAGGTAGGGGGGTCCCGAACTGTGCGTCTAAGGCTAATGGTAACAGGAGGCGGGGGACACGATGTTTACCCAGGTTCGGGCCCTCTCGATGGAGGTAATACCCTACTTCCTGCTTGATTGATCTTGATGATATGAGTATTACAGGAGTTGATCTACCACGAGATCGTAGAGGCTAAACCCTAGAAGCTAGCCTATGATTATGATTGTTGTTGTCCTACGGACTAAACCCTCCGGTTTATATAGACACCGGAGGGGGCTAGGGTTACATAGAGTCGGTTATAGAGAGGGAGATCTACATATCCGAATTGCCAAGCTTGCCTTCCACGCAAAGGACAGTCCCACCCGAACATGGAACGAAGTCTTCAATCTTGTATCTTCATAGTCCAACAGTCCGGCCAAAGTATATAGTCCGGCTATCTGAGGACCCCCTAATCCCGGACTCCCTCAGTAGCCCCTAAACCAGGCTTCAATGATGATGAGTCCGGCGCGCAGATTGTCTTCGGCATTGCAAGGCGGGTTCCTTCTCCGAATATTCCATAGAAGATTTTGAACACAAGGATCGTGTCCAACTCTGCAAAACAAATTCCACATACCACCGTAGAGAGCACAATATTCCACCAATCTAATCTGCTGACAATTTTTCATAGCGTGACATCACGCCACGGCCCGTTCATTATTCGAACCGTTTTCCCAACCCGCCACCGCACATATCGCGCGGCGGTTTTATTGGCATTTCTTGTCAAAGCAGAGATCGTGTCCCCTTATCATGAGATCTTCATCAATACGGGTGTGGGTAACACAACCGCGCCATCAATCGTGGCACTTGGGGAATAAGCGAGTTTACCGGGCAAGTGGGGAGGCACAGGATCTATGCTGCCTTTATAAGGGGATAAGGACTCCCTTTTTCACCCACGCCTTCTTCTTCCTTTGCTCATCCATTCCCCCTTGCTCGAGCCCTAGCGCCCAGGCGTTCGTCTTCTCCGCCCAGAAAGGTTTCCCAAAAATGTTCGGATTCGGAGCAGGAGGCAAGTGGATTGCCTCTATCGTCCGGGAGAAGGATATCAAAAAGCTTCGGGAGGCCGGGTATCTGGCCAAGAGAATCGGCCACTATCTTCCGACGGTGGGACAAATCGTCCCTACTCTGGAACCCCACGAGAGGGTGGTATTCCTCCCTCATTTCGTCCGCGGGCTAGGGTTTCCCCTCCACCCATTCATTTGCGGCATCATGTATTATTACAAGATCGATTTTCATGATCTATCCCCCAATTCCTTCCTCAACATCTCGTCATTCATCGTCGTGTGCGAGGCCTTTCTCCGCATCTTGCCACACTTCGGCTTATGGCTGAAGGTTTTCAATGTGAAGCCCAAGGTAGTGAGCGGTGAGCACGCTGAGTGAGGGGGCGCCATGGTGAGAAAGATGCCCAATGTCACATGGCCAATAGGTACTTTTAATGATTCCGTCATGGAGTGGCAGCAGCAGTGGTATTACATCACTGAGCTGCGCGGCAAGGAATGAGCCGCTGCTCTGGATTTCAGATCCAGAGCCCCCGGCAACTTACATCCTGGCCCAAGAAGGGCCTGAACTGGGCCTCATCCGACGAACTGTCGGCGCTCCAGATGCACGTCCAGGATATGGAAGACAAGAACATCAAGCTCGTCAATGTAGTCCAGGTGATGTTAGTTCACCGGATTGTACCTTGTCAACACCGGGCTTGCAATTTATAGGAGTTCGACCTGGACAAGCACCAGACCCTGCTAGAGCTCTTTGGCTCCTTGCACAAGGACATCTGGAAGGTGCTTTTCAAGTCCGAAAAATCGTGGCCGAAATCCACCGAGGACTGCGAGTACCAACTGTTCCGCCCTGCAAGTTCGGTAAGTCACTGTATGTTGACAATTCATATGTTTTATTCGCATATCCTTAGGAAAATGCTTAATGTGTTTCCCACAACTCTCCTAGGGCTGGGCGAAGAAGGCGGGGCGGATCTACTCTCCGGATCCGCTGCCAGAAGAACCGGCCGGCCCACTTCTGACGAAGATGCTGGTCTCGGCGCCTTACAAGGCATTGAAGAAGAAGGCCGAGAAGGAGGCCAAGAAGACTAGGGCGGCCTCCGTCGCCGTGGCGCTTCGGACACAAAATCTGAAGACTCCAATGCCCGTTCTTCCTCCAAAGAGGACGATGAGGAGGAGGAAGACGAATCCCTAGTGGGGGGGAGAAAGAAAAGGAGGGACTCACGTCCTTGGAGGCCGAGTCGCCTAAAAGGGAAAAAACTCCTCTTCTAGAGGAGTCCACTGCCACCACCGATAGCAGCCCGAAGTGGGATCCCAGGGCCCAGCCCCTGGTGAACTCGAGTATAAAATCCGAACACGCTTATGCGTCCAGACTTGTCATGGCATAATATTTTAATCTGAGCCCTGCTTTTTACAGTTCGGCGAGGTCCCGCGCCGAACAATCCTTGTCGGAGGATTTGCTGTGTTCGGATGCTATGGAGAGCGGGACACCCCCGAAGGCCCCTTCCCCCAAATGTATGAATGACACCGAGGCTTCGTCCCAGGAGGACCCAAGCCAAGGAGGGGGGAGCGAATCGTAAAGGTGGTGCCAGAAGGTCGAACTTCCGGGGCCAGACACATGGGAGAGGAGGCTCCCATGGGCGTTGACAGCAGGGGCGATCTTGCATTCGGCCCCAAGCCGGACGCGATTCCGGAGACCAATACGGCTCCAGAATCGGGCAGGCGGCCTCCCTCGACTGGAGGGGGTGTGCCTGTCCCACCCGCAACCTCTGTCCAACTAGAGGTGCCGAATACTTTATCGACGGTGCTGAAAAGCGCCTCCATCATCGATGAACACCGTGCCCTTATGGGCGCAGTGATTGAGAAGATTTAGTCCATTGAGAGTGGACTGGATGAAGCCTGCATTAGCCTTATAAGAGGCTTTGAGGTATGTTTTATGAGGTTCAGAAGAGTGTCATAGTATAGATAGTAGCCCCTGATACACTGTTCGGTGAAAGAAAGAACCGGACAGAGGATCAAATTTATGTTCGCAGGAGACTCTATTGATGACATCTATTTCTTAATAAGCAGGCGTCTGTAGCAACTGCCGCTCTCATGCTGCGGAAGTATCCAGACTGAGGCATAGTCTGGAGCCTGCGGAAGTATCCAGACTGAGGCATAGTCTGGAGCGGGCCGAAGGAGAACTTGGCCGAGTGAAGAAGTAGTTGGAGGATAACTAAGGTATGCAGAAACCTTGCTAGTTGAGCACAAATGAATAAGTGTGCGTGATGAAAATATTTTTATGATGTGCTCTAGGGGCGACTGCCGAAATTGAGGCTCTTAAGAAGGCTGTGGAC
Organism: Triticum aestivum; assembly: GCF_018294505.1. Lineage (NCBI taxonomy): Eukaryota > Viridiplantae > Streptophyta > Magnoliopsida > Poales > Poaceae > Triticum > Triticum aestivum. The sequence goes on along the minus strand of NC_057807.1, from coordinate 267,214,762 downwards.
GAGGCCGAGAAGAAGGAAGCCGCAGAGCAGGCTCTTCGCGAAAAGCATGAGGCCCTAGTTATTGAAGCTGAGCGAGAGCTTCAGGAGGCCGTGATGAAATGCGAGACCTTGGAGCAGAGTTTATCAGGGAAGGAATCCGAACTCTCCCGAGCTCGCCAAGCCGCAAGTGATGCCCGGGGGGAAGCCCAAGGTGCCCTGAAGGAAATCCAGGAGGCGAGGAAAATTGCGGCTGGTAAGGCTTTTTCTATACAAAGCGGGTAGTTGAAAGGAGAAAATCAAGTTGATAATTTGAATTCTGATTTCTCCAGGGGTATTTGCGGAGCTGCCACGCAGCATATCTGAAGCCGCCCAATTCTATCCAGCCGAAGAAAGGAACACTGCGGATAAGCTCTTCTGGATGTAGTATCTGGCACTGAATTATCCGGTGCCTTTCGCCGATCAACTGAAGCAGCGGATCGAACTGCATAAGGCGGCTGAGCTATCCATGAAGGATTTAATTATCAGGTTACTTTGGGCTCGTGAAGCGGCTTGTGAGTGCCTGCCCTCGACTCGAAGTCATCAAGTGGTCGGTCTGTATGGAGGTTGCGCGAATGGCCTTCGCCCGCGCAAAGGTGCACTGGGGGAAGATGGATGCAGAAAAGCTAATGACTGAGGAACCGCCGGAGGGGAAGGAGAACCGCAAGCCCGAATTATATTATGATAGTATCTTGAAAGGAGCCCGCCTTGCGATGGAGGAATGCACCAAGGACATTATATTTCCATGAATATAGTCATGTTTGTCCTTTGTAATGTTGAACAAGGTCATTTCTATTATTTATTGCCTGTGAGTTGAAAGTTTTTCCTCCTGTGCGGCCATTTTATATATTAATCCTGAGAGTTGGCCAGTTGTCGGCTTCTGCCCCCACGTAGTAAGTACAGGGGTGTTTGGAACAAACCTGAGCACTCTTTATCCTAGTTTTGGGTCCTTGAAGGAGGTGTTTAGCACAGCGAACCAGGCAATTGTACTATAGGGCTTTATCACTCTCACTTAGCCATAGGAGTTTGACAAAAGGAACGTAGGCGCAGCCCCTGGTGTTCGGAAGACCGCACAAGGGGGCTCTATAAGCACCTGATCGGAAGAAAAGCCGATCCATCGCACGCTGCATTGGTTATGGCATTATACGGAAGAAATCCTTAAAGATTTTATAACCTCTTGAACAGCTGACCAGCTCTCGCTGTATCATGACAGTCAGTTTTCGGCTTTCTCTACTGAGGTGCTCGTCCAGAAGAACCGGGACACAATCGTAGTAGTTCTCCATGTGCTACCTTAGCCGATATAGCGGAACGTAAGGTACCAAAACATGGAGACGGGCAAACCCAACTATTGACCCAAGACATGATTCGGAGCTGATGCATATAATGCTATAAGTTCGGGGTGCCGAACTGCCGTGAAGGTGTTCGGACTTTATTGTCGTATTATGGGTATAATGAAGCCCCTGGCATAATAAGGCATATCGCGATGTGCCGCTGCCTTTTGACAAAAGAATTTCAATAAGAAATAACAACATATAAGCATCATATAAATCCACATGTTGTATTTGAATAATACATCGATGCGTACGAGTACAGGTAATGTGATAAAAAGAAATATGACTGCGGAACCTGCTAAGACCAGGCGGGAGGAACTTGTATGCGGATCCGGAGTGTAGTCTGATGATCCTCGAGGGGAATATCTAGAGATTCCCTTACGCGTCCGAACTATTTCCACACCATCCGTCCTGGCCTACGCAAAGGTGAACCTACAAAGTAGATGCAAGAAATGGTTTTGTACCACAGAGAGGTTGAGCTGCAGTATGTGGCCTCTCTTAACTTTTGCCGGAGTGTTTAAATTGAGCTCCAGACGAGCCGGGCTATCCTGCCGCGTAGTAGTTTGGACTCCTTTGGCGGTGTCCGGGAGCTTGGCCATCGACTCAAGGTTCGATTGAAAGGTGCCATTCATTGCTTCTGTTGTTAAAGTGGCAGTAGACTCTTCGGCGGTGAGGGGAAGTTCGGCCCTGCCATTAACCGTGATGGCGCCGCGCGGACCGGGCATCTTGAGTTTACGGTAGGCATAATGTGGCACCGCTTTGAATCGAGCGAGTGTGGTTCGTCCGAGCAGTGACTGGTAGTCACTGCGAAAGGGGACGATGTCGAATACTAACTCTTCGGTGCGGTAATTGTTTGGTGGTCCAAAGACTACCTCCAGAGTGATGGAGCCTGTACAATTGGCCTCCACCCCTGATATAACACCTTCAAAGGTGGTTTTAGTGGGCTTGATCATCGAATGATCAATACCCATCTTGCGCACTGTGTCCTGATACAACAGGTTTAGACTGCTGCCTCCGTCCATAAGGACTCGTGTGAGGTGGAATCCATCAATTATTGGGTCAAGGACGAGTGCGGCTGGATTGCCTTGATTGGTATTGCCCGGACGATCCTTACAATCGAAGGTGATCGGCCATAGGTTGTATTGTGGGGCGACTGGCTCCGTTAAGTCGACATCCCTAAGAGTGCACGTTCGTTCCAGCTTGGGAATGTGGGTGGTGTTTATCATGTTCACCGTTTTGATTTGCGGGGGAAATTTCTTTTGCCCTCCTATATTCGGTGATCCGGATTCCTCGTCGTCATCGTTGCTTGGAGACCCCTTCCCCTTGTTTTCGGCACCAGACTTGCTGGCTTGTCTGAAGACCCAACATTCTCTGTTGGTATGATTGGCTGGTGTTCCTGGGGTGCCATGAATTTGGCATGGACGGTTAAGTATGCGGTCCAAACTGGACGGGCCTGAATTGTTATTTTTGAATGGATTTTTCCGCTAACCGGACTTGGAGCCACTGAATCCGGCATTGACTGTCGTGTCTTTGGCGCTATCACCGTTTTTGTGGCGCTTGTGTTTGTTGCGTCGTGGTTTGTCTTTGCTATCTCTGGCTTTTGATGTGCCAGGATTGCTTGCTGTGTTGTTGCTACGAGCCAACCATCTATCCTCGCCCGCACAAAAGCGGGTCATGAGTGTCGTGAGGGCTGCCATGGACTTTGGCTTTTCTTGGCCGAGATGTTGGGCAAGTCACTCGTCACGGATGTCATGCTTGAAGGCCGCTAGGGCTTCGGCATCTGGACAGTCGATAATTTGGTTCTTTTTAGTTAGGAACCGAGTCCAAAATTTCCTGGCTGACTCTCCGGGCTGTTGGGTTATGTGACTTAGATCATCAGCGTCCGGTGGTCGCACATAAGTGCCCTGGAAGTTGTCCAGGAATGCGTCTGCTAGGTTCTCCCAACTCCTGATGGAGTTTGCCGGCAAGCTATTCAGCTAATGCCGAGCCAGTCCCTTGAGTTTTAGTGGGAGGTACTTGATGGCATGTAGATCATCTCCGTGGGCCATGTGAATGTGGAGGAAGAAATCTTCTATCGATACCGCGGGGTCTGTAGTACCATCATATGATTCAATGTTCACGGGTTTAAACCCTTCTAGGAATTCATGATCCATTACTTCATCAGTGAAGCATTGTGGGTGTGCGGTGCCTCTGTGCCGGGCTGCGTTGTACTCGGTCCGGCCGGATTTGTTGGTATATCCGGCGTGACGGTCATCGTCATGCGTTGGGGCGCGCCCCCGTGATCCGTAGATCGATCTTGACTGTCCTGCTTTGTTTTTCAATTTGTCTCGCAGGTCATGCGTGGAGCCCCGGGCCTTTGTGTTTTTGCTTGCTTGGCGTCGGGGTGCGGGCTGGACTTCGGGCTGAAACGCCGCTTTGTCTCAGCCACGAGGTGGTCGGTCAGCCGCGTCATGCATTGGTAGTGTAGGCTTTGATGCCTCCTCCTCGAGTTGAGGTAGCAACCTGCGCTTTGGGTAACTTTTGGTTAGGCACTCAAGTCTGTATTCCTCGGCTGCCAGGACCTCGGTCCATCTATCAGTTAGCAGATCTTGATCAGCTTGAAGCTGCTTCTGCTTCTTCTTTAGGCTTTTTGAAGTGGCTATAAGCCGGCGCTTGAAGCGCTCCTGCTTGACAGGATCCTCAGGCACGATAAATTCTTTGTCGCCGAGGCCTGCTTCATCTTTGAAGAGGGGCATGTAATTGTCATCCTCTGATTCTCCATTTGTTGCCTGTTCCTTAGGGCTAGCTTGCCCATCCTCCCACTCGGCCTGCTCGAAGCCTGGCTGGGCGGGATTGTTTTCGTCTTCGGCACCATTTGGATTGCTATCATCCCTTGTGCCGGTATTGCTATTTTTGCTATGGCGGGGCTTGGAGCGGCGCCTATGACACCTGTGCTTAGATTGCTTCTCAGGGGGAATATCCTCCATTGCCTCATCGCCATCGCCTTCTTTGGGCGTGTCCACCATATCTATATATATCATATGATGAGGTGGCTGTCCAGCGCCCTGTGGGCGGTGGTTCCTGTTCTTCTCCTGCATCGTCGTCCATACCGTCGATGTCTTCCGAGTTGAAGTCAAGCACGTCGGTTAAGTCATCGGCAGTGGCTATTAGGTGGGTGGTGGGTGGGGAACGAATTTCTTCGTCGTCCGCTTCCCACTCTAGCCGGACATAGTTCGGCCAAGAGCCTCCTAACAAGGAGAGAGACCTCAATGAATTTAGCACGTCACCCAATGGCGAGTGCTAAAAGATATCCGCCAAGGTGAACTCCATGATCGGTGCCCAATCAGATTCGATAGGCACGGATGCATGCGGTTCGGAGCCTGTAGCCAGAGACGAGTCCGAGGGTCCGATGACACCGGCCTCATAGGAGGTGGGGTCAGTGTTCAGCTCTATCGCCGCTGAGGGTGCGGCCTCCTTGGCGGGGTCCATCCACCCGTCCTCGGATGGCATGATCTGCTCTAGATTGATTCCCGGGGCCACCATAGGCGCGATCTCCCGAACACTGTCCGATGGAAGATCTAAGTCATGCTCATCGTGACTGTTCGGCGCACCTGACATGGGCTCGAATCCGTCGAAGATGAAGTCTCCATGGATGTCCGCAGTATAGTTCAAGCTTCCAAACCTGACCTGATGGCTAGGAGCGTAGCTATCGATCTGCTCTAGATGGCCAAGCGAGTTGGCCCGCAGTGCAAAGCCGCCGAATATGAAGATCTGTCCGGGGAGGAAAACCTCACCCTAGACCACGTCGTTGAATATGTTTGAAGAAGCCATCAAGCCTTATCGTGATGACATAGTGGAACTCTCAATGAAAGCACCAATGTCGGTGGCAAAACCAGCGGATCTCGGGTAGGGGGTCCCGAACTGCGCGTCTAAGGCTAATGGTAACAGGAGGCGGGGGACATGATGCTTACCCAGGTTCGGGCCCTCTCGATGGAGGTAATATCCTACTTCCTGCTTGATTGATCTTGATTATATGAGTATTACAAGAGTTGATCTACCACGAGATCATAGAGGCTAAACCCTAGAAGCTAGCCTATGGTTATTGATTGTTGTTGTCCTATGGACTAAACCCTCCAGTTTATATAGACACCGGAGGGGGCTAGGGTTACACAGAGTCGGTTACAGAGAAGGAGATCAACATATCCGAATTGCCAAGATTGCCTTCCACGCAAAGGAGAGTCCCACCCGGACACGGGACGAAGTCTTCAATCTTGTATCTTCATAGTCCAATAGTCTGGCCAAAGTATATAGTTCGGCTATCCGAGGACCCCCTAATCCCGGACTCCCTCAGTGGGCTTAATCTCATCTATGAGGACACGCTCGATAAAATGTAGATGGGCAGATCACGCATCAAGCAAAGCAATACCTCCATTCGAGGCATTATCCCCAGTCGAGAAGCACGATGCTCTGGGAAAATTAAACTGGATGTGGTATTCGGCATGCCCGAAAACTATACGTCCAAATAGTTGCTCTTTAATGTGGTCCCCTTCAATAGTGGGTATCACGCCATCCTCGGCCGGGATGCTTTCCCACGCCTCCAAGCCATACCCCATTATGGGTATATGAAGCACAAAATGCTCGGACCCAATGGAATCATCACAATTTCGAGTGACCCGGAAAAGCCCTTCGTGCCGAAAACAAAACTACATCCTTGGCCCTCAAGGCGCTATCCAGAGCCCTAGCGGCGGAAGAATTAACCACCTTACAGTCCACCGTGGATAGGGATGATGTGATTCTTGATAAGAGATCCAAATCCACCTCTTTCAAGCCAGCTTAGAAAATAGTCAAATTTCAAGTGCACCCAACGGACCCCTAACAAAACAGAATCTATCAGAGCACAACTGGATCGGCAGTGGACGCCGCCCTACGCACATTCCTACGAGAGAATTGGGACATTTTTGCCTGGCACCCTTCAGACATGCCCGACATCCCATGCAGACTGGCAAAATAGTGTCTCAATATAATTAAGGGATTTAAACCCGTGAAGCAGACACTATGGCGATTCTCTGAACCCAAGCGTCAAGCCATGGTAGAAGAGCTAGCCAAGTTACTAGAGGCTGGGTTTATTAGGGAAATTAAACATTCGGATTGGTTAGCCAACTTGGTCATGGTACAAAAGAAGGACAAATCCTGGTGCCTGTGCGTTGATTTCAAAGACCTCAACAAGGCTTGCCCTAAGGATCCCTTCCCATTGCCTCGCATCGACCAAATCATTGACACAACAGCAGGGCACGATTCTTTGTGTTTCCTCGACGCCTATTCCGGATACCATCAGATTAAGATGAAGGAATCGGACCAGGCCACAACTGCGTTCATCACCCCTTACAGTTCCTTCTACTTCAACACTATGCCCTTCGGGCTCAAAAACGATGTGACTACCTACCAGCGTATGATTCAAACTTGCTTGGAAAAACAAATTGGCAAAACAGTCGAAGCATATGTGGACGACGTGGTCATCAAGACAAAGCACGTCGAAACACTGGTGGATGATCTCTGCCTCACCTTCGACAACCTCCGAACATACGCCGTACGGCTTAATCAAGAAAAATGTGTCTTCGGAGTTCTAGCCGAAAAATTGCTAGGGTTCATTGTTTCCCATAGAGGAATTGAAGCAAACCTAGCCAAGATCCGAGCTTTGTCAATACCAACAAACCTAAAGCAAGTCCAGAAACTAGTTGCGTGCATCGCGGCCTTAAGCCGTTTATCTCCAAATTGGGAGAAAAAGCATTACCACTCTACAAGCTATTACGATGCACTGATAACTTTGAATGGACGAACGACGCAACAGCCGGATTGGAAGAAAGCAAGGCTCTACTCGCAAGCAACCCAATCCTAGCTGCCCCAGGTGTTGGCAAGCCCATGTTATTATACATCTCGGCAACTAACCAAGTAGTTAGTGGTGTACTCGTTGTCGAACGAGGGGAAGAGGGACATAAATTCCCCACGCAAAAACTAGTCTATTATGTCTCGAAGGTCCTTACACCTTGCAAATCCCGATACCCCAACTATCAGAACATAGCCTACACAGTCTTCATGGCATCCTATAATCTGTGACACTACTTTCAGGAGTGTTCGATCACAGTGGCATCCTAAGTACCACTCAACAACATTATCAATAACAGGGACGCCACTGGCCGCATAGCCAAATGGGCCATCGAGCTTTTACCATTCAAAATAGTATACAATCCACGCCGGGCTATTAAATCCCACGTGTTGGCCGACTTTGTCGCTGAGTGGACGGAAGCCGAACTCCCTAGAGAGTATAGTTCATACTCCAATTGGATTATGTACTTCGATGGCTCCAAAATGTTGGCCGGACTGGGGGCTGGTGTCACCCTAACATCTCCTACAGGGAACACAGTCTGCTATGTATTACAAATTATGTATACAGACTTCAATAATGCAGCTGAATATGAGGCGCTGCTACATGGTCTTCGCATGGCTGTCTCCATGGGTATACAATGCTTGGAGATGTGCGGTGATTCCAACCTCGCACTATCCCAGGTCAATGGGGAGTTCGACACAAAGGACCTGAAAATGGCGGCATATTAAAATGCCATATTAAAAATATCAGCTCGGTTCGAGGGACTTGAGTTTCATCACGTCGCTCAAGAGAGTAATCAGGCAACCGACATCCGCGCTTGTATGGGTGCTAAGCGCGACCTTGTGCCACCTAACACTTTTGTGGAAAGGCTCTTTAATCCATCTGTAGTGTGGCAGGGCGAGAGCAGAGAAGGCAGTACGGACCTGATCACACCCCTAGCTGTTAACACAATGCAGACACCGTCGGGGGTCCGGATATCGAGATAACACCCTCTGCTCATGAGATCATGGTGGTTATCGCTCCATGAACTGAATTATTCCTGGCCTACCCTAATAATCAGGAGCTTCCTGGCGATCAAAATGACGCTCGATGCATAGTTCGACGCTCTAAAGCCTTCAAAGGGCATGAGGGTGAACTGTACAAAAGGAGCACTACCGGAGTCCTTCAAAGGTGTATCTCCGAAGAGGAGGGAAGGCAACTCTTGGCAGAAATACATGCTAGCATGGGTGGTCATCACGACACAGCTCGAGCCCTCATAAGCAAGGCATTCATGACATATTTTTTCTGGCCTACGGCTCGAGCAGACGCTCAAGCCCGTGTCCAACGTTGCGTGGGCTGTCAGCTTTTCACTAATCAAAGTCACATGCCTCCCACCACATTAAGAACAATCCCCATTACTTGGCCCTTTGCGGTCTGTGGGCTTGATATGGTTGGACCCCTTAAAGGGGGAAGCCACAAAAAGAAATACTTGTTGGTAATGGTCAAAAAATTCACTAAGTGGATAGAGGCCAAACCAGTAAAAACAGCTGAGGCAGGGATAGTGATTGACTTTATATCCGGCATAGTCCACCTTTATGGTGTCCCGCACAGTATCATCACTGATAATGGCTCCAACTTTACAGCAGATGAGGTGAAAACTTGGTGTTCTAAGTTGGGCATTAAACTCGACTATGCATCTGTATAGCACCCTCAAACAAACGGCCAAGTCGAAAGGGCCAATGGTCTGATCATGAGTGGCATTAAAGCCCAGACTAGTGCGCTCTTTACGAGAATCAGACAAGCACTGGGTTGAGGAACTCGATTCCGTACTCTGGGGACTCCAGACCACGCCCAATCGAACGACCGAATAAACACCCTTCTTTATGGTGTACGACACAGAGGCCGTATTGCCTTGCGACATTATTCATGACTCACCTAGAGTGTGCATGTACGAAGAGAGAGAAGCCGAACTAGATCGGCAGCCTGACCTAGACGGGCTCGAAGAGGAGCACGATGTTGCTAAAGCCCGTTCCGCATTTTATCAACAACAGGCCAGGCGTTACCAAAGCAGAGAAGTGCGGGCTAAGACATACAACGTCGAAGAACTTGTTTTATGCCTCCCGGAAAAGAAAAAGGACAAGCTCAAACCCAAATGGGAAGGCCCCTTCGTCATAGATGAAGTCCTTACTGGAGGATCCTATCGCCTTCATAATGCAGCAGATAATCGCTTTGAGCAACGCTGCCCGGCTCCGAAGATTCTACGCATAGTTCGGCCTCCTGGGGTTTCACTTTAACTAGGTTTTCCCCCTTTTTCTCTCCCTTCTTTTTCGATTTTTTCCTTTTCCTTCTCAATGTATGTTCGGATCAACCACATTATTTGGGGTACAAATCTTTAAATGTATACACCCCACCATACATGGGGGCTTATTTAACGAAGCATTTTATTGAAAGCTTATAAGCTTCCTTTGTCCATGACGGTTGTTGCTTCTGCCATTTTATGCACCTCTATGACTTAAGTTTTTGCCAAGCTGGGTTGCCTTGCTCCTGTGTTTATACCCTACGTCCCCGATTGTTCAGGTAGGGTGTAAAGGGAGTACCTCTTCTATTGTTACAATAGGGTTATCCGGACCTGTACTTCAGACGGGTGAAGTCGAAAGCTAGCGTTCTTAAGGAAATAATTGGTCGGCACATAAACAACAGACTGTTTTTTGGAACAACTACGAAATTGGTTGTCTGTACTTCAGATACGAGCCTAGGCTTGCATCATTTAGCATGTTAACCCAAGGAAAGGAACCCCTAACGGAACTATTTTTCTTGGAAGATGTTTCTTACGTTAAATAGTAATATAACATAACTCCCCGAACATATTTTGTCTGTTCGAGCAATATGACTGGATTGCCTGGTTTCCGAAGATACTAAACGTTTCTTAATTAAGCATAGTATACGGAAACATTCCCACTTCCCGGTTCGGAGCTGGAAGCCGAAGGTTTGTGATGACCAAAAGTTTATAAGTTTGGCAGGAGATAAGTTCGGTCATAAAGTACATTGACACATAGAATCGAACGCCCACTCTCTATCTATGCCATCTAAAAGGCTATCTATCTTTCAACCTTGTTGCGAATATTTCGCCGCTATCATTACTTGGTCATATACCAAGCTTACAGGAATTTCCTTCCCGTCTGATCCCTGAGGTCCAACTCGGGCCATATGATTTAGATCAAGTCTGGTGTAGCGTGTCTTCACCATGGTCCATGCCTCCCGCGCTGCTTCACGGCATGAGGACGTCTTCTAGAGCTCGAAGCGACGCCGAGCACCCTTGAACAGGTCTGCCAACCCCTCCATGCTTTCTGGAGGGGCATCAGATGGCCATAAGGCTTTGGCCATATTCTTCATGGCTTTTCGGGCACGCTCGTGCAGCTTTGACAGTTCTTTTAGAACGTCGCTTTGAAGCCCGAACACTTCCTCCTTGTGGCGGCCGGTCAACATACCTGTATGAACCGAATTATAACATTCTGTATTATATGATTATATCAATACTTAGGATGGTTCAAAAAGTCATACCTAATATGCCACCCTTCAGGTTTTGGTTTTCCCGTTGTGCCTCCAAGAGTTGAGCCTTTAAGCTCTTTATCTCGTCGGCCTGCTTCTTCACTTCTTCTTCTAGTTTTTTATCTTTTCCCCCATTCATTGGGGCACTCTTCATTTCTTCAAGCTCGGTGACAGCGGCATTTAGCTGTGTCCGGCTTGTCTCGAGGTCCTAGGACAATGTGCTGTTCTTCTCCTTGAGAACCTGTGGTTATAAACAATCCTCAAATCGGTTGGTTCCTACCGCTTTAAGTCTCAGGGGCTACTGGTATCTATATATTAGATTTGCATAAATTTTTCACCTGGATATCCTTTGAGAACAGGCGAGTAACACTCGTAAGTCCATCCCGGGCAGCTCAGATATACGCGCCCACGATGCTGAGAGCGGTAAACTCTTCCTCCGAAAAGACCAGGGCATGCATGATCTCTTTTAAGCGACGGTGATTCATCGCGCTCTCCACCTCGGAGTTAGTGACGAACACTTCATCCGGATCTTCCTGAGGTGGATGAGTCGGCGCCACCCCTGTATGCATCCTCGTCCTAGTTGACGAATTCGGCATCGCATTGGCTGCGGCTCGGCTTGCTGGGATCTTTGGCATGGTAAGCCGTATACCTCTCCTGAGATGATAGAGGGAGGATGAAAACGACAATTCGGCCTTACGCCCAAGTATAAAATAAGGAATATACCTTTTTGGTGATGGAGCGGGCTCAGTGGCGCTCCCAGCTTCCTTTTGCTTCGCACGTCCACTCCTTGAGGGTGCCGTCCTTCTTCTTGTTGGCCGACCTTGGGCATGGCTCGTTGAGCGCCGATCTTGCAAGACACGACCCAGTGCGGAGGGTAGAGTAATGAGCAGAAATGTCACTCTTTTTTGATTTCTGAACACTTACCTTAACGAAGGGGTAGAGATCGAGGTAATTGGCCATGATGGCTACTTCCGAGCCATCAAGGCTTGCTTGGTAATAAACTCTGTCTTCAAATTCCACAAATATATCCGGATCCTCATGGAATCCAGGGTCTTCATGATATTCGTGGTCTTATTGTTGGGGAGAGGGCAATAGATGTTCTCGAATACCTTCCTCCATGACTATTTTGAAGCAACCAGATTATTCAGTTAATGCATCCCAATGATAAAAAAGATGCTGAATGACTAAACTTACCCAGTCAACATGGTTGCGCATGGAGAAACCGTCCCAGCAATGTAGGCGGGTGAAGTCTTCTTCCTCTCCCTTATAAAGGTCCACTAGCATGGCAGCCAATGCGGCTTGATTATCCAAACCCTTTCATGCATAGCGAGATGCGTCGTCCTCCCCGTTGTAGTTCCATAAAGGACCCACTCCAGACTGAAGAGGCTGGATACATCGCTTTGTCGCAATAGCCATGACTTGAACGATGGAGAGTCCGGAATGGGTCAACAATCTGACCTTGCTAACCAATCTCATCACTTTCGCACTATCTCTTGTCTGGGGGACTTGGGGCGCCGGCTGAATAGCTTCTACAAAGGAGCGCTGGATAATTCGGGAAACCTTTGCCGAACAGGGTCTGGAAGATGAACATCCTCAATGTAAAACCATTCCGAAGACCATTCGTCGGACCCCTTCTTCGGAGTCCCAACTGGGTAACTGGATCCGGCTATGCGCCATACTTCGGTGCCGCCCACTTCAAATATGGACCCTCCGCCATGGTGGCGGGGGACGAGGCAAAAGAACTTTTTCCATAGTTTGAAATGAGCCTCACAGCCTAAAAATAATTCGCAAAGGGAAACAAGACCAGAAATATGTAGAATGGAACCTAGTGTGAGGTTGTGCAGTTGGATCCCGTAATATTCCAGTAGACCCCCGAGGAAGGGGTGGATCGGGAATCCTACACCCCGCAGAAGGAGCGAGATGAAGCACACCCTCTCCCCTTGGCTGGGATTGGGGAAATT
>NC_057807.1:267176804-267201865 GCF_018294505.1 Triticum aestivum | reverse complement strand
TTGCGTCTGGAGACGATTGAGCTGAAGATGGGATACGGAACAACTTTGCCAATCCCCCTCTTGAGGGCCATGAGGACGCAAGGAGGAGCCAGGGACACTAGCCATGGTTTGAGATTTTTCTTGGTTTGCTATGTTGCTCTTGGTGCGATGTGGGATGGCGTTTTGGAGATCTAAGCTCGTTATATAAGCACCGCCCGTGCCTACTAAAAATATTAAAATATAAAGGTAACAGACCATTCGCATTCGCTTAGGCGTGTGGAAATCGAGGCGACGGCAGGAAGGAATCATAAAGACTGGACACAGAAGCCGATGCTGGACTATCGTCAAGACAGAGTATGGTGGAGAACCCGCCTTGCAAAGCCGAAGACCTATATCCGCATACTACATCGTCATTGAAGGAAAGTTCGGGGGCTACTGAGGGGGACCTCGATTTGGGGGTCCTCATGTGTCCGGCCTACGAGTATGGGCCGGGGTGGATGGGCCGTACAAGATCAAGCTGAAGATTATTCTCCGTTTCCGGATGGGAATTCTCCATACGTAAACGGCAAGATTAGAGTCCGGGTGTTTACTTCCCTTATGAACTGACCTTGTATAAACCCTAGGCCCCTCCGGTGTGTATATAAACTGGAGGGGTTAGTCCGTAGAGGCTATCTTCATTACCATCATCGGAATACTCATAGGCTAGACATCTAGGGTTTAGCCATTACGATCTCGAGGTAGATCAACTCTTGTAATCTTCATACTCTTCGAACATAATCAAGCAGGAGTAGGGTTTTACCTCCTTTAAGAGGGCCCGAACCTGGGTAAACACTGTGTCCCCTGGTCCCCTGTTACCATTGATCCTTAGACGCACAGCTTGGGCCGCCTACCCGAGATCTGCCGGTTTTGACACCGACAGTTGTCTTCCATCAGTGCTCTTTGCTTGTTACCATAAAGATGATATCATTCACCAATTCATCTTGGAGCGGTCATTTACGTTGGTGCAATTTTATCACACAATTGGATATGAACCAAATGTTTCCTCGAGGAAGCATCGACGTTGGTACTAAGAGAGAAAAGTTTTGTATTGATTTTTAAGCCTTCTCACAGCTTTGTCTTCAGCTATCCTGTATTTTTCTTTGACCAGCTTTTAACTAAATGTGTGGTCAGACTTTGGTTAAAAGTATGGTGTGGAGTAAAAACCCGGATGGAGGTAGTACCCATCTGTCTTTATTTACTATGCATATTAGATTTTACTGAAGTCAAACTTTAACACAACCATCGTAACATGTGTTCAATACAAGTAACGCGATAGACCTTATTTCAAGCCAATTAACACGTGTGATGACCACTAGAGCAATCGACTCAGATTGTACTACGTTAAAAAATTCGTGCAAACACGGCCGGTTATACTGTGAGTAGGTGACCATGCGCTTGGCTCTTCCCCTCTTCCAGAAGTCAAACAATGATGATGGTACTATAGTATAGATACTTCTAGCAATCTGACACCGAATGAACTGTTGCACGTCCACCGCCTGTATTAAGCGCACTATCGTAAAGCAAAAGCTTCTCCTCATCCTGCGAGCCATCGTGCGCGCGTGAGTGAGGGAGAGATCGTACTAGTAGTGAGCAAAGCTTCTCCTTGTTTGCAAGTTGACGGGACACATCAAAAGTAGTGTATTAGTCTCAGGAAAGGGCCGACCATGTCCATGGCTACCATCCCATGCTCCGTCATTCAGTGCGTGCATGATTCACATTCCATTGAGAAAATAATGTTGCGCACGTGCCATCAAATACAATAACTTAATTTATAAAAAATGCGCCACCGCGTCATGATCGAACTTTGATTTGTCCATGCGTGGTTCCCATGAACAACTACTACACTCGCCAAATTATCTGATGAGCTGCCTCTTCATACAGAAATGAGCTCACCGTGTACCCACGCGTGAGTATTAGGGAAAGAGGCAAAGAGTACCTGCGTCGGTGTCTGCACCTCTTCTCTTCGTGCTCATATTCCTTTTTTTTGGGTGATTCATGCACGTACTCCACCTACATTCGTGACCGTTGGTGAGTCTCTCCTACTATACTTTACTCCATTTTCTTGCTTGACACGTGGACCTGGATGCTGGATGTCCCACATCTCAGCAAAACTTAGAAGAACTCTTTCCAACGACCGAGAAGGAGCAAGAAACCTCATGGTGGAGCATCTGGACTCTTTAATATTTTTATTTAGAGATATAAAATCTACCCAATCTTCTCCACAGTAGACTGGAAGAGTCCGAAGCATGGCAGCCCAATGTAGTTACATCATACATGGCCAACCCATGCTATCACCATATTTCTTGGCCTCCGTGCGACACCTAGCTCTAGTAATCCACCAGCCAGTATCGCTTCTTGCTCCTCATCTTTCTCAAAGTGCGGCGGGCTGGCAATTTTGCCGTCTATTGAGGTCGGTTAACTCATCACATGTTAGCGACATGCCAAGAGCATTCTAAAAAAATATTATATTCTATTGCTATGCCAAGAAGAGGAAGCACTTTGACCGACGGACCAAATGAGACATGCATGTTGTGCCATGAGTGGGTCCAGTTTCTCGTTTTGAACTTGTTTGGTGTAGTAGTAACACTTGATTTTGACTATTGATAAGATTTTATACAGGGCCTAATGTATTCTTCGAGATTGCCTTTGACTATTGATAAGATTTTATTTAATTCGAAGATCCTTTCATGTTTTGTTTCAAAAGAAAAAACGATTCTTTCACGTACGAATTTGACGTTATACTATGAGCAACTTGCATGTCCTATACTCCTCCTGTTTGGATACTCTAACTTAGCTAGAGGTTAGAATAACTCATGACTAACCCTGAACTAACTCTAGCCAAACAAGTGTTTTGATGACAGGGTTAGATTGATAATAGATGCACTTGATGGAGAGAGAAAAGTGATATTTCAGTGGGGCCCATGAGAACTAGCTCCAATTAGCACCACTTGGCTGGTGGGATAGAGAGAGAAAAGTGATTTTTCAGTGGGCCCAATGAGAACTATCTCCAATTAGCACCTCTTGGGTGGGATAGTTTTTTTTGGTGGGTTTGGTGCAACTTGCTCCAATTTAACCCTCGTGTTTGGATACTTTAGGGCTATTTGAGCCCCAACTAGCTCAAACTAATTAACTATAACCCAAGGATCCAAACAGGGCCAAAGTTAGTATCGGAAAACACATTAAGCCCTATATACATGGACAGACAGAGTACATGATACTAGCAAACACTCACCATTAGTAGTAGTTCATTGGTTGGTTTTGATTTTTGATTCAGTTGATGTGCTGCTACCATCCAATATTTGTGTGTGGTTGTTTCTAGAATAAAAAAGGAGGTACTACTTACTGTGGGAAAGGTGAAGTTATAGTTGCTTCGCCCGAGCAACTTATTACTCTGGAATATTGGAGTACCAGTGGATTCAACAAAGAGAGAATTGATGGTTGCTTCGTCCGAGCAACTTACTATGACGAAGGTGGGGTGATACGTCTCCAACGTATCTATAGTTCGTGAAGCATTCATGCTATTATATATTATCTGTTTTGGATGTTTACGGGCTTTACTAAGCACTTTTATATTATTTTTGGGACTAACCTATTAACTGGAGGCCCAGCCCATATTGTTGTTTTCTTGGCTATTTCAGTGTTTCAAAGAAAAGGAATATCAAACGGAGTCCAAACGGAATGAAACCTTTGGGAAAGTTATTTTTGGAACAGAAGCAATCCAGGGGACTTGGAGTACAAGTCAGGGAAGCTTCGAGGAGGCCACGAGGCAGGGGGGCGCGCCCAACCCCCTGGGAGCGCCCTCCACCCTCATGGGCCCCTCGTGGATCCCCTGACCGACTTCTTTCGCCTATATATCTCCATATACCCTAAAAACATCGAGGAACATAATAGATCAAGAGTTCCGCCGCTGCAAGCCTCTGTAGCCAGCAAAAACCTCTCGGGAGCCTGTTCCGGCACCCTGTCGCAGGGGGGATCCCTCACCGGTGGCTATCTTCATCATCTCGGCGCTCTCCATGACGAGGAGGGAGTAGTTCAGCCTCGGGGCTGAGAGTATGTACCAGTAGCTATGTGTTTGATCTCTCTCTCTCTCTCTCTCTCTCTCTCTCTCTCGTGTTCTTGAGGTGATACGATCTTGATGTACTGCGAGCTTTGCTATTATAGTTGGATCTTATGATGTTTCTCCCCCTCTACTCTCTTGTAATGGATTGAGTTTTCCCTTTGAAGTTATCTTATCGTATTGAGTCTTTAAGGATTTGAGAACACTTAATGTATGTCTTGCCGTGCTTATCTGCGGTGACAATGGCATATTCATGTGATCTACTTGATGTATGTTTTCGTGATCAACTTGCGGGTTCAATGAACCTATGCATAGGGGTTGGCACACATTTTCGTCTTGACTCTCCGGTAGAAACTTTGGGGTACTCTTTGAAGTACTTTGTGTTGGTTGAATAGATGAATATGAGATTGTGTGATGCATATCGTATAGTCATGCCCACGGATACTTGAGGTTACATTGCAGTATCTAGGTGACATTAGGGTTTTGGTTGATTTGTGTCTTAAGGTGTTATTCTAGTACGAACTCTATGATACATCAAACGGAAAGAATAGCTTTGTGTTATTTTACTACGGACTCTTGAATAGATAGAACAGAAAGGATAACTTTGAGGTGGTTTCGTACCCTACAATAATCTCTTCGTTTGTTCACCACTATTAGTGACTTTGGAGTGACTCTTTGTTGCATGTTGAGGGATATATGATCCAGTTATGTTATTATTGTTGAGAGAACTTGCACTAGTGAAAGTATGAACCTTAGGCCTTGTTTCCTAGCATTGCAATACCGTTTACGCTCACTTTTATCATTAGTTACCTTGCTGCTTTTATATTTTTAGATTACAAAAACCCATATCTATCATCCATATTGCACTTGTATCACCATCTCTTCGCCGAACTAGTGCACCTATACAATTTACCATTGCATTGGGTGTGTTGGGGACACAAGAGACTCTTTGTTATTTGGTTGCAGGGTTGTTTGAGAGAGACCATCTTCATCCTACGCCTCCCACGGATTGATAAACCTTAGGTTATCCACTTGAGGGAAATTTGCTACTGTCCTACAAACCTCTGCACTTGGAGGCCCAAAAACGTCTACAAGAAGAAGGTTGCGTAGTAGACATCAAGCTCTTTTCTGGTGCCTTTGCCGGGGAGGTGAGTGCTTGAAAGTATATCTTTAGATCTTGCAATCGAATCTTTTTGTTGCTTGTTTTATCACTAGTTTAGTTTATAAAAGAAAACTACAAAAATGGAATTGAGTTTGCCTCATACGCTTCATCTTTTTAATATCTTTCGTGAGAATGATGGAAAGGAAAAGTGTGCTCAATTGCTAGAAGAAGAAGTCTATAAAATGTTTGGCACTAAATCTTTGAATGATGAGCATGATTGAAATGTTGTTAGTATGAATTCCCTGAATATCCATGATGCTAATGATATGCAAAGCCACAAGCTTGGGGAAGCTATGTTTGTGGAAGATGATATTTTTTGTCCCCCAAGTTTTGATGAGCAAATTTATTATGATGAAAGCATGCCTCCTATTTATGATGATTATATTGATGAAAGTGGGTTTGGAAGAGTGTCAACTTTAGGAATTAATGATCCCACTATTTTGGAGGATGTTGAATATTATTGTGATAATTATGAAAGTGCATTTGGAGAGGTCATGATTTTATTTAGTGATGAATCCACTATTTCGGAAGAGGTTCCAATTGATTATGAGAAAAAAGTTTCTATCTGTGATGATTATTGTGATGACTTGTATGCTATTAAGAATAATGATAACCATGAAACTTGTCATCATGATTTTAGTTTTCAATTGGATTATGCCTCACATGATAATTATTTTGTTGAGTTTGCTCCCACTACTATTAATGAGAAGAAATTTGCTTATGTGGAGAGTAGTAAATTTTCTATGCTTGTAGATCATGAAAAGAATGCTTTATGTGCTGGTTATATTGTTGAATTCATTCATTATGCTACTGAAAATTATTATGAGAGAGGAACATATGCTTGTAGGAATTGCAATAATGTCAAGTTTCCTCTCTATGTGTTGAAAATCTTGAAGCTATGCTTGTTTTGCCTTCCTATGCTAGTTGATTCTTGTTCTCATAATTTGTTTGCTCACAAAATCCCTATGAATAGGAAGTGGGTTAGGTTTAAATGTGCTAGTCATATGCTTCATGATGCTCCCGTTATGTTTCAATTCTTATCTTTTATGTGAGCATCATTGTCATCATCATGCCTAGCTAGAAAGGCATTAAAAAAAGCGCTTGTTGGGAGACAACCCAATATTTACCTTTACTGTTTTTTTGTGTCCACATGATTATGCTAATGTAGTAATCATGTTTTATAGCTTTTTGTTTCAATAAAGTGCCAAGTAAGACCTTTAGGATAGCTTACGGTAATAGTTGTGTTGATCCTGCTGAAAATCAGAAAATTTTGCACCCGGTAAATTAGTTTTGATAATTCACAGGAAACTTCTTTTGATTTGATTCGTTTTGCTATGGATTGGTACACAAATTTATTAGGAATTCCTAATTTGGTAGGATTTTTGGAGTTCCAGAAGTATATGTTTGATACAGATTACTACAGATTGTTCTGTTTTTGACAGATTCTGTTTTCTATGTGTTGTTTGCTTATTTTGATGAATCTATGAGTAGTATTGGAGGGTATGAACCATAGATAAGTTGGAATACAGTAGATATTACAACAATATGAATTTAGAATGAGTTCATTACAGTACCTAACTGGTGGTTTTATTTTCTTATACTAACGGAGCTTACGAGTTTTCTGTTGAGTTTTGTGTTGTGAAGTTTTCAAGTTTTGGGTAAAAGATTCGATGGGCTATGGAATAAGGAGTGGCAAGAGCCTAAGCTTGGGGATACCAAGGCACCCCAAGGCAATATTCAAGGACAACCAAGAGCCTAAGCTTGGGGATGCTCCCGATGGCATCCCCTCTTTCGTCTTCGTCTATCGGTAACTTTACTTGGAGCTATATTTTTATTCACTACATGATATCTGTTTTGCTTTGGAGCGTCATTTTCTATTGTTAGTATTTGCTTGCTGTTATTTAGAATAATGTTTTGCATCTATATGTTCAATAAAAATGTCAAGGATAGCCTTTACCATGCTTAGTTTGCAAGTATATATGTTGCTGTTTCAAAACAGAAAGTTTACCGCTGTTGCAAAAATTCCTAGAAAAGTCAGAGAATGGTATAATGTTGAAACTTTTTGCATATTGAGCTCTGATAAATCTTCTACAGTGAGTTATTTTTCTCATATTTTTTTTGGAGTTAGGGAAGTATGATGAATCTTGCATTCTTTACAGACTATACTATTTTGGCAGATTGCTGTTATGATTGCATTGTTTGCATATGTTTGCTTGTTTAATGATTCTATTTGAGGATAGGAGTATTAAATATGCAGAGGCATTTAGTATGCAATGTTGAATAATAATTTTAGTGATTTGTTATAATAGAAAATAATAAGGTTTTTGCATTTGTTTATACTAACTTATCTCACGAGTTCTTGTTGAGTTTGGTGTGGATGAAGCTTTCGAGATTTAGGAAACCGAGATATAAAATGAATCAAGGAGACACAAAAGCTCAAGCTTGGGGATGCCCAAGGCACACCAAGATAATACTTCAAGAAGTCTCAAGCATCCAAGCTTGGGGATGCCCCGGTAGGCATCCCACCTTTCTTCTTCAACAATTATCGGTTTGTATCGGTTGAACCTAAGTTTTTGCTTCTTCACATGAGTTGTGCTATCCTTGAAATGTCTTTTTCTTTTGTTTTGCTTGCTGTTTGAATAAAATACCAAGATCTTAAATTCTTAAATGAGGGAGAGTCTTCACATAGTTACATAAATATTTAACTACTCATTGATCTTCAATTAATATCTTTTTGGAGTAGTTTGTCATTTACTCGTGTGCTTCACTTATATCCTATGACTAAATGGTTGAATGAGTTGAATGTCATAAATCTGAAATTATATATGTTTCATTTGCTTATCCCATGGGGAGTAATGACTTCACATCTAAGAAGTAGAGGTTGTAAATTTATTGAAGGTTAGCAAGCATTGTATTGGTCATTTGAACAATGCATGAAAGAATATTGAAGGAAGAGAGATTTCACATATAAATATACTATCTTAGACATCTTCTATGATTGTGAGCCCCATTAATTAATTTCAAACCTGAGCAAATTAGTTGAAGTTGGACAAGGAAGACAACATAATGAGTTATGCTTGGGTGTATTTGTATAGAAGTTATATTGTTATAGATCCTCCAACATGTGGTTCTTGCTTTTTAGAATCCTTTGCTAGCCAAAATATCTGTACTAAGTGGGAATACTGCTTGTGCATCCAAATTCCTTGAACCAAGTTTCTTCCATGAGTGTCCACCATACCTACCTATATGCGGTATTTACCTACCGTTCCATGTAAATTTGCATGTGCCAAACTCTAAACCGTCAAATAATAATCTGTTCTGTATGCCCGAATCGCTCATGTAGTGACTAAGTGCTGTCAGTATCTTCCATTCTAGGTGGGTTATTCTCAAGATGAGTGGACTCCGCTCATCATTCACTTGAAAAATGGCTGGTAACCGAGATGCCCAGACCCATGATCAAAAGATCAAAATCAAATAAAAAATAATTGCAAACAAAACACCCCCTAGATTGATGTTACTTGGACGGCACCCGTTGTTTCTGACAAGCCGTGGAGTGTGATTGTTGGTGGAGGGGGAGTAAAAACTTTACCATTCTGTTTGGGAACCGCCTATAATGTATGTAGTATGGAAGATATTGGGAACTCTTGGTTGTTATGTTGGCAATGAAAGCATACCTCTCAAAATTATTTTCATCTCTATTTCAAAATTGAGCTCTAGCACCTCCGCAAATCCCTGCTTCCCTCTGTGAAGGGCCTATCTTTTACTTTTATGCAAGAGTCAGTAGTATTCCTTCTCGTTCCTACCTACTCTTTAGTTGGCAAGCATTGTGTGTTGGGGAAAGATCAAAGCATATATGGCCATGCAAATATATTTGATCATGAATTATTATTGTTGACAATTATCTATATGATAATTGAGCTTGGAGGCGAAACACTAAGCCCCTATCTTTCTCTATGTTCGATGGATTCTATTTGTTCTAAGAATATGCTTTGAGTGGTAGCAATCATGGAAGACTATATGATAGTTGAGTATGTGGAGTTTGCTAAATCAAAGCTCTGACATAGACCCTTCCTAAAAATAAGATGAATTGTAATTGTTTAATGACTGAGAATGAAGTTTGCTAGTTTTCAAGAAAGTTTATGGTCTATACTTTAACATGTGAATAGCTTGTTACTTGATCTTGAGAAGTTTTATGAGATGAACTACTGTTATGATATATAATCATGCTAGAAAAGGTGATTGAAATTATCATTGATCAAACTTGTGCACCTGCTAGCATTCACACTTCCTAAATTCTTTCTTTTATCATTTACCTACTCGAGGACGAGCAGGAATTAAGCTTGGGGATGCAGATACTATCGGATGTTGGGTTCCGGCAGACCCTTAAGGTTTGAACTCTGGGGTGCGCACGAAGATCTCTCCCCTACCGATCTACGTCCGATCGCCTCGTGAGATCTAGGCTAAAAACGATGAACAACACAAGGGACACAAGATTTATTCTGGTTCGGGCCACCGTTGTGGTCTAATACCCTACTCCAGTGTGTGGTGTGGTGGATTGCCTCACGGGCTGACGATGAACAGTACAAGGGATGAACAGCCTCGCGAGGGGTGTTCTTGGGCTGGTGCGATGAACTGCTTGGGTGAGTTCGATCGCCTCTAGGTCTAGTGAGCCCTTGATCTGTCTGTCGCTTTCCTTTATGGTGGCTAGTCCTATTTATAGAGGCCCTGGTCCTCTTCCCAAATATTAAGCGGGAAGGGCGCCAACAACGGCCATTTTGAAGGGGAACATCTAGTACAAGTTATCCTGACTAAAGTTGGTCTTCGGCTGCCAAAAGCACTGGCGATGACGCCATCTTGGGCTCCATGGTGACCTCCATCCTGCCGCTCCACTGGTCTTGGTCTCGTTGCACTGAAATGGCAACCTTTGCCTGATGCCTTGGTACTCCACGCCTGTGCTTGCCCCCTTTGCACCAAAGAGGAAACAAGGACACTGCGCAGGCCGGCGCCCGCCTGGTCTCGGTCATCATGGCTTGCGTCACGAGCACCTCGGGAGGTACCTGCCTTGATCTCTCTGCCTCCTCACAAGCCTGCCTGGCGAGGCCGTTCCTGAGGAAGTCGTGCATCGTCCGCCCCGCGAGGCTTGGCCCCTCATGAGGGTCTTGAGTCTTGTGCTGATGAAGGTGGACCGTACTGGGCCACCACTTGAGCCACGCTGCAAGCCGCAAGCAGGCAAGTCTGGGGACACCCGTTCCCAGAACACCGATAGTAGCCCCCGGGCCCAAGGCGCGCTCGGACTTGGCTTAGCATAGAAGCGAAGGGGCAAGTGCGGAGCGCTGCGGGCCCCATCATCCTGCGGCCTTGGGCGCCGCGTGGTGGTTGATTGGACGTGGGCGTCTCCGCTTCCTCACACTGTCTCGGCAACCGCTCGACTGACAAAAGGCTGGTCCGGGGTTAGCCTTACCTTCATTACTCTCGTTCTCCTTGCTCCATATCCCCTTTCTTGCTCTTCGCCCTTCTGCTTCAAAAATCTC
Source organism: Triticum aestivum (assembly GCF_018294505.1). Taxonomy (NCBI): domain Eukaryota; kingdom Viridiplantae; phylum Streptophyta; class Magnoliopsida; order Poales; family Poaceae; genus Triticum; species Triticum aestivum. The sequence goes on along the minus strand of NC_057807.1, from coordinate 267,191,097 downwards.
CAGATCTACCGCATCCCTTCTCCTCCGGCGAGCAATGGCACCCCGCAGGACCCAGGCTGGGGCCGCATCAGCCTGGTATTCACCAGCTCTGGTCTCCCCCAACGTGACGGAGAAGAATCTCGCCCTCACACGCCAGATGGTAGCGTCTTAGATCAATGAGATGGGGGAGATTGCACTCCGGCTTGGCTCCGCCCGGCCGGAGGACAAGGGGAGCACCTTCTACCCCCTCTTCATGAGCGTCGTTATCGCTGGTCTGGTTCATCCCATCTCTGAATTCTTCCTTGCCGTCCTTCGCCAGTATCAGTTGCATGCTCTGCATATCCATCCCAACTCCATCCTTCTCTTGTCGATCTTCGCCTACTACTGTGAGGCGCACGTCGGGGTGGTGCCCTCCGTGGCCTCGCTGCGCCACTTCTTCTCCCTCTGGGTCTCCGGCGGCAATATCTCGGCATGCGCAAGCTTTGTCGCGTACTCCAAGTCCAACGCCATCTCGAAGGCCGGGAAGAGGGCCGAGGGCTTCCGGAGCAAGTGGGTCATGGTGGACGCCGGGTGCCACAACCCCGTGCTGGAGCTTCCGACAAAGTAGCCTGATGCCATTGAGGCATGGTCCCGCGCGAAGCTTGATGATCGGCGGGTGAAGTTGGTGTTGGAGAAGATGAGCGCCGACCTGAGGCCGGGCAGTCTGAGGGCGGCGAAGCTGACTGGGGCCTCGCTCCTGAGGGAGTTTCTATCGCACTGGGTGGCCCCTCTTCAGGCGCACTCGCGCCCGCTGTGGAGGCTCGTGGATGCGGACGTTGTCCTCTGCCTGAGCTTGGACGCCCTGAACGACGAGGATCTGACCGCGGCCCTCCACTTCTTGGTTGGAGAGGAAGTGGCAGGCCCGGTGGATGCTCTGGTCCCTTTGTTCCTCCGTGATGACTGGAAGCTGGTGGTGGACGCCATGCCCACCTTTGACGAGGTCGGCCTGGTGCCAGCGGAGGATCCTGAGGGTCAGGCAGCAACGGCGATGGTGAACCTATCCTCTGGTGAATCCATCGGAGAAGAGGAGGGAGATGACGATGAGGACGACGAGCGTTACTCGAAGGCGACCTTCGAGGGGACGGGGGAGACTTCCCCCTGGTGCAGGTCCAGCGCCCTCCGCTCCTTGCCTGACGATGACGAGGCCGGCGTCAGGCGAAAGGGGGAGGACGCGCCCCTGGTCCCGAGGAAGGACACGTCCGGGCTGATCTCCCGAGGGTCTACCCCGGCCCTCGCATCGGCCGAAGTCATCTCTAGCCCTTCAGGTGCACCTTCCCTTGCGGCTGGGCCTCCCGAGGCTGAGCCCCGCAAGAGGCTTTCAGGCTTAAAGCTTGGCCGGAGTTCGTGGGATCCCGCGGCAGTAAATCAGTAAGTGTTCGAACTCCGCCTTGCTCCTGTCTTTTGCTGTCGAGATCTGACATCTTCTATTGGTTAGGCTGCTACCCGCAGCGAAGAGGCTGAAGGGAGATGCGGCGACCCCACCTGGGATGGGCTCCTCGGCCGCAGCCGCGTCTTCACTCGCGGGAAAGGGAGGTAGCGGGGCTCGGACGTCCCCTGCCCGATCATCCTCGCGAGGCCAGCAGGGGCACTCCGGCGAGGAGTCAGCCCCCATGGCCCCGCTGACTCTGGAGGTGCCTGCGCTTGATGCTGTCGCCGAGGTGGCCAAGGCTCAGGGGGTCCCTTCCTCCCAAGCTGTGATCACGTCGCCGTCTTCTCCTCCTACTCCGCCGGCTCCCGTCTCCTTTGCTTCCTCCGCCGCCTTGGACCGTGCCGCCGACGAACTGAGTCGGCTGCGGGAGGATCTCTGGAGCGCGGACCCCCGCTTGGTGGTCGGGCGCCTGGAGTTGGTCTCCAGCTGGGTTCGCTCTGACGCCTCCGTCCGAGTGGCACTGAGCCAGGCTGTGATGGCTTCCGAGGAGGGGAAGCAAGCCACCTCCCAGGCCATGGCCGCTCGCGACACGATGTTGAAGGATGCCTCAACTGCCAAGGGCCACTGCAAGACGCTGGAGGGCGAATTGCAAGGGCTGCGTGATGAGCTCGCCAAGGAGATTCGCGACCACCAGGTGAAGGAGGAGGAGATGAAGTCTCGGGAGGCTGCTGTCAAGCAGCGCGACGCCGAACTCTCGGCCGACCGCGACCGGCTGAAGACGCTGGAGCAGGTGCTGAAGGCGGAGAGGGTCGAACTGGATGCTGAGGCGAAGGTCTTGGCTGAGGACCACGCGGCCTTCGCGCGCTATGAGGAGAGGGCCCGCATAGCGCTGAAAACGCTCTATGACGGTGGCCTGGAGAAGCCGCTGGCCGGAGCCAAGGAAGGCCCCGCTAAGCTGGTTCCCTTCCTCGTCGAGGTGCTTCAAGAAGTCGTGATCGGCATTGGCCCCATGGCTGAAGTCGAGGCTCGCTTCCTTTCCTCCGCAGTGCTGACGCGGATCCTCAGCCACGTCTACCTCCGCAACCCCGACGCCAACCTTGACGACCTGCTGGAGCCCGTGGACGACAAGCACTCCGCTGCTGCTGCCGAGGCCGTCAAGGGTCGAGCAGAGGCCTTGCTGTCGAAGTTCCGCGCCTTCAACACCGCGCCCAAGCGAGGCGCTGCCGGCTCCATAGCTCCAGGGGGTGGGGCTGACAAGCGCGACCCCACCACGAGCAGTGGCGCAGCCCAGGGGTGATCTTCTCGTGGCCTTTTCCCTGCTTTTACTCCTGCAATAAGCACTATGCCTCATGGAGGCGGTTTAAATTTGTGTCTGGTATTCTGAGAACAATCTATGGTTTGTAATATTTTCTTCTGGATTTGCTAGATCTTGCAATTTCCTTCCTATTTGCTTGCGTTCTACGTTGGCAGGGCCCGGCCCCGTGCATACCTCAGCCGCCGTTAGCCCCGACCGGATCACCAGGACGGAACTAAGGAGTGAGGGGCTACGTGACAAGTTAGGCTCCAGAGTCGCGATGCTCAGGAGTCCCCCTTGACGCGCAAACGGCAAATAGGGAGGGGGTGGAAGAGAGGATTTTGCGTTCTACGTCGGCAGGGCCCGGCCCCGCGCATACCTCAACCGCCGTTAGCCTTTCAGAACTAAGGAGTGAGGGGCTACGTGACCAGTTAGGCTCTTGAGTCGCTATGCTCAGGAGTCACCCTTGACGCTCAAACGAGTCTTCATACCTTGGCTCCGCTCGGGGAGGGGCGCGCGACGACCAGGTCCGAGGGACCTGGCTGGGTGGCATGCGCTCGGGCGTGGCCCGAGCACAGCCCATGTGTCCAGCCCCCTCGCGTGGCACTCCCGAGGGAAGGCTTTGCGATGGGGACAGACACTAAGCTCTAGGCTCCCTGAGGTTGATACAGCCGTGGGCTGCCCTCAGTTGTTTCACCAGCGCGGAGCATAGCGCTTCCGTATGTGTATGGGCATAGCCGCTCCTCAGCAGTGTCGTTAGCCAACGCGGAGCATGGTGCCTCCACTAGTGCATGGGAGGGGGGCTCCCCTCCGGGAGGAGCCCCCGGGGCGTGTACAGCCCCGCCCTGACACGTGGCCGGCATGGTAGGGCTTAGGAGAGGTGTATTTGGGCACCCGTGAGCCAGCACGGGACTCACGAGGCCCTACCTCGAGGCGGGTTGCGCCTGGCTCTGGGCCTTTGTCAGTGGTATGTTCCTGCAAGGTGGTTAAAAGGCGAATGCTCTACGTCCTCAGGTCCCGGCCCTCGAGCAAGCTCAGCCGCCGCTGGTATGCCAGGTCGCGATGCCGTGGACAAGGCCAGGGGGTGAGGGCTGGAGAGCCAGTAAGAGCCCATGAGTCGCGATGCTCAGGAGCCCCCCTTTTAACGTGCAAGCGATTTGCATGAGGAAAAATAGACCCGCAGTAGGCGGCGGACGACAATCATGAGTAGGTCAAGCATGAAGGAGTGAACCAACTTAGATAGATGCAGAGAAAGCAAACGCCACTGGGTCAGGCCCAAGCGGCTTGGGGATGATGTAGCCCGAGGAGCGCCCCCAACAAGGTAAGCTAAAGACAAAAGCATAACGGATACATGCCGCGGGGACGGACCCACGCAACCTGGGAATGATGCAGCCCTGAGGGTGCTCCCAGCTGAAACGAAACTTGAAAGAAGTCACCTGATATCATTGCAGAACGAGTGTCAGAGTAGCTGATGGTACGTGATGAAGAAGCCAATCCTCACGAGCCCTCGGGGCTCCGAGCCTCGAGAGGCTCGGGAGGTCCGGGCGGCTCGACGAGGTCCATTTTCATCTCCTCGAGGAACGCGCGGTGCATGGCCACTTGAGCTTCTAGAATGCTTCTCATCAGGCGCTGGTGGGCTGCAGCCGCGTTCGGCAGGCCGAAGGGCATGCGAACGTAGCTGTGCGGTGGACCTGTGCAACGCCCCACGCGTGAGGGCCAGAAGCACTCTTGAGACGCGACTCGATTGAGCCCTAGGTAGTCGATGCAGACGCGCAGCCCGCCATCCTCGCCTGGATGGGGAGCTACGCTGGGCAGGCGGCGGTTGCTGCGCATGACTCTTGATTCCTGCAACTCCTGAGCGACCTTGGTGATGAACCCCTGAGGGTTTGACCCTCCTTTCCTTACGCCTTCCTGAGGGACACGTTCCGCGAAGCACGCCTCCAAGTGGTGCCCAAGCGCCTCCCTCATGATCTTGGCAAAGTCGATGGCTCCCCAGGAGAGCCCCCGATCCCTGCCCGAGGAGGGCGCCGGGCGCGGCTTCCTATGCGATGGAGGGTGGCGCCCCTTGGACGGGTGCATGTCCGAATGTGGTGCCTCCGGAGGTTCCTGCCTCCTAAGGCCTTGAGCTAGGTGATGTCTTCTTCTTCTTGGGAGCTGCCCCAGGGAGGTTTCCACTCTTGTTGTCCGGGTCCTCGATTGACGTGGCTTGGAAGGCGCGCTCGAGGGAGCACACAGCATCCTTCTCTTCACAGGGGACCGTGATGACCCCGCCACTTCCTGGCATCTTGAGGACGTTGTAGGCATGGTGAGTCACTACCATGAACTTGGCCAGGGCTGGATACCCGAGGATGGCATTGTATGGCAGGCGAATGTGAGTGATGTCGAAGTCAATGAGCTCGGTGCGGTAGTTGTTGCGCTGTCCAAAGGTGACAGGAAGGCGGACCTGCCCTATCGGGACAGTGGAACCATCAGTGACTCCTGAGAAAGGCTTGGTTGGCTGAAGCTGATCATATGGCACTTAGAGATTGTTGAACGTCTTGATGGACAAAATGTTGAGTCCTGTGCCACCATCGATGAGGGTCCTGGTCACTTGCACATTGCTGATGACTGGGGAAGAGAGCATTGGGACGACACCGGCCGCTGCCGCGCACTTGAGCTGATCCGCTGAGCTGAATGTGATGGCACATGCAAACCACCTGAGAGGGCGCGTGGCCTCAAGCTTGGGGAGGACAACATTCACCTCGCGAGCAAACTACTTGAAGATGCGCTGTGAGGCTGGGGCCTGAGCGCCACCTAAGATGCAAGCAATCGCACGTGGCTCCTGGAAGCCCCCAGCCCCCTCGTCCTGATGATGGTCTTCATTCCTTCTTGGTGGTGGTGGAAGAGGAGGAAGGCCTGCGTTCCTTGCGGCCGATCCTCACGAGGCTGACCTCTCCAAGCTCCCTCATGAGGCTGGTCCTACCAGCGGTCCTCGTGAGGTTGGTCACGCCACCCATGGCGAGGGCCACGGTCGTCCCATTGTCCTCCACCTCTTGCTCCGCCTCGGTCGTAGCCCCGATCGTTGTGCTCGGGACGTCAACCGACACGGCCTTCTCGCACGGCCCTGAGCTCTTGGCATTCGTTGGTGTTGTGAGTATGGAGATCGTGGTACACACAGTATCGGCTACCCTTGGACGACTCCGGCTGGTCCCTGCTGTGCTTTGTGTCCGGCTCTGCCGCGAGCACAACTGCTCCCTTGCGCTTCACATCCTTGGCCTTGGCTTTCTTATCTTCTGGGTCTGTAGCCGGGAGCTCGAGAAGGGAGAGGCGTCCCTCCTCAGCCCTTGCGCACTTGGTTGCCAGGTTGAACAACTCCAGTGACGTACACAGATCTTCGTGGATCGCTAGCTCCTCCTTCATCTTGACGTCGCGGACGCCATCAGAGAACGCCGAAATGATGGCCTCCTCGGTCACCCTGGGAATCTTGAGGCGAGCGTTGTTGAAGCGCTGGATGTACTTCTGCAACGTCTCTCCGGGCTGCTGCTTGATGTGGCGTGGGTCACCCAAGGCTGGCGGACGGTCGCGAGTGCCCTAGAAGTTGGCAATGAAGCAGGTGCGCATCTCATCCCAGGAGGAGATCGTGCTAGGAGCCAGGTTCAGGAGCCAGGTGCGGGCGCCATCCTTGAGTGCCATGGGAAACCAGTTCGTCATGACCTTTTCGTCCCTGTTGGCGGCTTCGATGCCCAGTTCGTAGAGCTGTAGGAACTCCGCAGGATCGGCAGTGTCGTCGTAGCGAGGAGGCATGTCAGACTTGAACTTGCCTGGCCAGGCGACACTGCGTAGCTCGGTTGTGAAGATGCGGCAGCCTGCGGTAGCCACCGGAGCCCTCTGCTGGTGCTGGGCTTGCTCCTGGGGATTCCCGTGCGCCGCTGCCTGGAGCAGCATGGGGTCTTGATGTGGTGGCGCAGGAATGCGGTCATGGCGCACCGGTCCCGGGAGCATGCGAGCACCATCTTGGGGACGAGGGATTTCTTGGCAGCTCCTTTCTTGTCGCGTGGGCGCCAGATGAGGTGGATCTTGTCCTGGGGCCGTGCGCCTTGGAGCCAGGGCGCCTTCTTGGGGAGGAGGTGGTAGAGGCACCTCCTGATCTGCGCCTCCTGCGCAGGGCGGAGGGCGAGGCAGTGAGAGGGACGGCACAGGAGAACCCCATGTAGCGCTGACGAGCTCGGTGATGTGGGCGAGCCAGTCCTCGTAGAGTTCGTCGACGGGACGGTAGTGCAGGAGCTCACACGCCAGGAGCAACGTGGCATGCGCGTCCGTGGGGGCGCGATGGGCGTGGGACGATGAACCGGCTGGAGTCAGCGACGGGGTGGCGGTGCGGCCTTCCCGCCGCACCGAAGGATGCAGAGACGAGGCTTGCTGCTCGTTCCCCGCCAGGCCGATGGCGGCGTTGGCGGCAGGTGATGGGGAACGACAGGGACACCCTCCGACGGGAGTCATCTGGGTGATGCGGGCGGCGAGAGCAGCCCGACGCTCGGCGCGAGCCCAGTGAGCGTCAGCCATGGACACGACGGAAGATCAAACACGAAACGGCGTAAGAAAGATTCCGGCGCACCCCTACCTGGCGCGCCAAATGTCGGATGTTGGGTTCCGGCAGACCCTTAAGGTTCGAACTCTGGGGTGCGCACGAAGATCTCTCCCCTACCGATCTACGTCCAATCGCCTCGTGAGATCTAAACTAAAACGATGGACAACACGAGGGACACAAGATTTATACTGGTTCGGGCCACCGTTGTGGTGTAATACCCTACTCCAGTGTGTGGTGTGGTGGATTGCCTCAGGGGCTCACGATGAACAGTACAAGGGATGAACAGCCTCGCGAGGGGTGTTCTTGGGCTGGTGCAATGAACTGCTTGGGTGAGTTCGATCGCCTCTAGGTCTAGTGAGCCCTTGATCTGTGTGTCGCTTTCCTCTGTGGTGGCTAGTCCTATTTATAGAGGCCCTGGTCCTCTTCCCAAATATTGAGCAGGAAGGGCGCCAACAACGGCCATTTTGAAGGGGAACATCTAGTACAAGTTATCCTGACTAAAGTCGGGCTTCGGCTGCCAAAAGCACTAGCGATGACGCCGTCTAGGGCTCCACGGTGACATCCATCCTGCCGCTCCGCTGGTCTTGGTCTCGTTGCACTGAAATGGCAACCTTTTCCTGATGCCTCGGTACTCCACGCATTTTCTTGCCCCCTTTGCACCAAAGAGGAAACAAGGACACTACGCAAGCCGGCGCCTGCCTGGCACCTGCCTAGTCTCGATCATCATGGCTTGCGTCATGAGCACCTCGCGAGGTACCCTGCCTTGATCTCTCTGCCTCCTCGCGAGCCTGCCTGGCGAGGCCGTTCCTGAGGAAATCATGTGTCGTCCACCCCGCGAGGCTTGGCCCCTCGCGAGGGTCTTGAGTCTTGTGCTGATGAAGGTGGGCCATACTGGGCCACCACTTGAGCCACGCCGCAGGCCGCAGGCAGGCAGGTCTGCGGACCCCCATTCCCAGAACACTGACAGATACGTCTCCAACGTATCTATAATTAATGAAGCATTCATGCTATTATATTATCTGTTTTGGATGTTTATGGGCTTTACTAAGCACTTTTATATTATTTTTGGGACTAACCTATTAACTGGAGGCCCAACCCGTATTGCTGTTTTCTTTCCTATTTCAGTGTTTCGAAGAAAAGGAATATCAAACGAAGTCCAAACGGAATGAAACCTTTGGCAAAGTTATTTTTGGAACGGAAGCAATCCACGGAACTTGGAATGCAAGTCAGGGAAGCTTCAAGGAGGCCACGAGGTAGGGGGTGCGCCCACCCCCCTGGGCGCGCACTCCACCCTCGTGGGCGCCTCGTGGCTCCCCTGACCGACTTCTTTCGCCTATATATCTCCATATACCCTAAAAACATCAAGGAACATAATAGATCGGGAGTTCCACCACAGCAAGCCTCTGTAGCCAGCAAAAACCTCTCGGGAGCCCGTTCCGGCACCCTGCCGGAGGGGGGATCCCTCACCGGTGGCTATCTTCATCATCCCGGCGCTGTCCATGAAAAGGAGGGAATAGTTCACCCTCGGGGCTGAGGGTATGTACCGGTAGCTATGTGTTTGATCTCTCTCTCTCTCTCTCTCTCGTGTTCTTGAGGTGATAAGATCTTGATGTATCGCGAGCTTTGCTATTATAGTTGGATCTTATCATGTTTCCCCCCTCTACTCTCTTGTAATGGATTGAGTTTTCCCTTTGAAGTTATCTTATCGGATTGAGTCTTTAAGGATTTGAGAACACTTGATGTATGTCTTGTCGTGCTTATCTGTGGTGACAATGGGATATTCACGTGATCTACTTGATGTATGTTTTGGTGATCAACTTGCGGGTTCAATGAACCTATGCATAGGGGTTGGCACACATTTTTGTCTTGACTCTCCGGTAGAAACTTTGGGGCACTCTTTGAAGTACTTTGTGTTGGTTGAATAGATGAATCTGAGATTGTGTGATGCATATCGTATAATCATGCCCGCGGATACTTGAGGTGACATTGGAGTGTCTAGGTGACATTAGGGTTTTGGTTGATTTGTGTCTTAAGGTGTTATTCTAGTACGAACTCTATGATAGATCGAAGAGAAAGAATAGCTTCGTGTTATTTTAGTACGGACTCTTGAATAGATAGAACAGAAAGGATAACTTTGAGGTGGTTTCGTACCCTACAATAATCTCTTCGTTTGTTCACTGCTATTAGTGACTTTGGAGTGACTCTTTGTTGCATGTTGAGGGATAGTTAAATGATCCAGTTATGTTATTATTGTTGAGAGAACTTGCACTAGTGAAAGTATGAACCTTAGGTGTTGTTTCCTAGCATTGCAATACCGTTTACGCTCACTTTTATCATTAGTTACCTTGCTGCTTTTATATTTTCAGATTACAAAAACCCATATCTATCATCCATATTGCACTTGTATCACCATCTCTTCGCCGAACTAGTGGACCTATACAATTTACCATTGTATTGGGTGTGTTGGGGACACAAGAGACTCTTTGTTATTTGGTTGCAGGGTTGCTTGAGAGAGACCATCATCATCCTACACCTCCCACGGGTTGATAAACCTTAGGTCATCCACTTGAGGGAAATTTGCTACTGTCCTACAAACCTCTACACTTGGAGTCCCAACAACGTCTACAAGAAGAAGGTTGCGTAGTAGACATCATGGGGCAATGTGATTTGACTTCTCACTAGTCATTATTACTGCGGCACAACGGCCGAGGTGAATCTTCCTTCCAGTTGTGCACTCAATATTGTTGCATGGCAGGTGGAGCCGGATGAAGGATGTCCCACATGTCGGCGAAACAAAGTTGAATTGTTTTTGGCATTGCTATCAATCCTTCGGGATTTGTTTATATGTACGCATAATTTTCCAGCATAATGAAATTGTAGTGTGATGCTATGAAGGTTTCAACTTTGGTTCCCGTGAAACAAAAAAGGTTTCAACTTAGGATTCTTGTGTCCTCTTGCCTCAAGATTGTCTCATTACAACATTCCATCAAATACAAATGAAACCACCATGGCTACTAATGCATCTCAATGGTTCGTAGATCAGCGCTAATATTCACATCACAACTGAAGCCAAAGTTGTGAGAAGGTGTACAAATAAAGAAAAATATATAATTGATCGATGATGTTTGTAGGCATGGCTCCATTTCCTGGGCATAGTCTTCATTGGTTGGCAGCTAGTTTCACCCAGCTCTGTAGCCAAAAAAGAGGTGTATGGAGGACATCACAATCTGATCATTTTGTGCAGCTCCACTAAAATTGAACAGATCATCCCTATTTGCAAAGATATTAAGTTAGTGTGATTATAATAATAGTGGAACTAGATGATGAAACATAACACACACAAATAGAAGCCGATCACCTCTGCGATCTCTCTTTAGGATTAACTACTTGTTGGAGAAGATTAGGCACGGAGTTGGATGAGGAGGATAGCAAAACCAATCTCCCTTTCTGCAGTCCCACAAAAATGTAAAAACGTTGCATGTGTGACATTTTGGCGTAACTACACAAAACACTCTTAAGAAAAAAGTGATTTTTGCAGTTCACCAAAAGGTCGCAATAGCAATGGGGTGAAATGGATAGCCCTGTTTGCAAAAGGAGGTAGAAAGGAAACAATTACTGCCCAATAACACGAGTTGAAGACACATACGCCAACAAAAAATAAGCATATTCCATGTAATAAGCGAAAGATAGCAGCATGGTGGTTTATCAAAAACGGTTTGAGGACGACATTTCATGATGGAAAGTACGTCGGCCAAGATAAATTTTAAGCAAACAACTAAGAAGATCCACATCCAGGATTTTCCACATGCAACAACTTGGGAAGATGGGTAGTGGAGCAAGGCCAGAGCAAGTTGTACCTGAGGGTTGTAGGGATGTAACTAGGAGGGCGCCGGCGGCCGGGATCTACCCACACTGCGGCAGTGAGCAAGTGGCGAAGGCCCTACCGTGTCGGAGCTTGGTCAGAGAGAACGTCGGGTACCACAGATCGAGATGTGCTACCTCAACACCGTCGAACGGAGAAATGATGTGCATCTTCCCTTTCCGCTGGCGGACGGGATACGGCCGGATCACTGACCAATGGTGATAGAGAGAGGCCACTGCCTCCTTGTGTGAGATAGTGTGACGAGAGACAAACCCTGGCAAGCAGGCTCCATTGTATATAGTGGAGCGGATTTTTCTTTTTTCCTGACGACAATCGTTTTATATTCTGTACGTGCCATTGAGGAATATAACTTTATTTAATACTAACGCGTCAAGTTGAACTTTGTTCCGTCTACGTGTGGTACACAACCCTCGTTCGAGTAAACAACCGCTACACGTGTCAAATTATCACACGGGCTGCCTTTTCGTACTGAAATGAACTCCACCATTTACCCACGCGGGTGTGGCCAGGAATGAGATGAGAGTACGTGCGTCGTGCGTGCGCCTCTTCTTTAGGTGCAGTTACATACGCGGGTGGGTGTGAGAGAGAAGGTTTGTGCAAAACAGAGGCAATGTGTTGATGATATCTCAAACAAAAAACATAACATATGCAATGTGTGTGAAACAGAGTCATGGATATATCATATATAGAGGGAGCGATCCATGAGAAGAGAGTGGAGGGATGATCAGCGTGAGATATCGATAGAATCGAAAACTGGGATGAAGTGTGTGGGTGCGCGATTGATAAAGAGTGCCATCGAATTTGTGTTTGCCCACATCAAAGATACAGGGAGGCTGGCATGGGTACCTACCTTAAACGTTTGACTATCAGTGTGTGTGTGTGTGTGTGTGTGGAGGGGGAGGGGGCAGAGACCTAACTATAGAGAGGTAGATCGACTAGTATATGTGTGGAGAAGGAGAGAGACCTAGCTATCTATTGATGGAGATCAATCGGCATCCATGCATACTAGTAAGGTACACGTGCATTGCATGCATGAGATTTGGCAACCAAATTATAAATAAATACCACATTATAGCATGTAAGCTTTGAGTCATATATGCATGATGTAGATGTTCGTTTAATTCTTATAGTTCATCTCATTCAAAATCAATTAGTTTTTATAAAAAAAAGCTAATCTATTTTAAGATTCATGGAATTGTGCGTTGTAAAGCATAAAATAAAAAATATAATGGCAATTCATGTAGAAATTTTTTGGGGCAATTATGATATGGAAGATTCTAGAACAAAGGAGAAGTGCTTGTGTTTTGAGGTTTGTGCATTATGCTGAAGTTCAACCATGGAGTCTTCTAGATTGTACATGTGGAAAAATCTGGTGGAATGTAGATGATATCCAATGGCCAGTAGTGCTCGGATTTGCCATCTCTGCACTGTCAGATTGGCTTCACCCAACGACCATCTTTCAAAGTTATTCACACACTATATCAGGGTATAGATATAGATGTGCAGTAGAGGAATAAGATTGGGGAAAGACAAAGATAGGGTGTTGGAGGGTTGGTGGTGGAGTTGCTTCTCACAAATGGTGGGAGAGGCCTGCTAGACAAATGGAGGGTACGAGTGCAATATCAATAAGTGAGGGGACGTCTTCCTGTCTATGCACGTGCGTGTGAGAGACGGGTCGGGAGGTATGCAAGGATGATGAGGGGGGGACGATATGGTTGTGGTAAGCAGACGTAACTACGTAGGAAGATCAATTGTTGTGTGTCTGATAAAGGGAGAGACATAACTAGTGAGGTAAGTCGATCAGTGAATGGAGGAAAAGAATTATAGTCAACCTAGCTATATGTAGGGAGATCAGTATGTATACATGCATGCATGTGTTAGAAGCAAATAAGGTCTAGAGAGACGGATAGGGGGAGAGGGGTGCGGCTAGGAGGTGGTGTGAGAGGCCTACTGTGTCGGGGGGGAGGAGTGTGGGAGTATGAGATTGATGAAAAGAGGGGTGGGAGTGTGTACCTGTGTGGAACCATATTGGACATAGGGGGGCATGGACGGTGAGAAGAGAAGAGCGGAAGTGTGTGTTTGTGGTAGGCACACTTGGCTAGAGAGGTATATCGACCGGTGTGTGCCGAAAAGAAGGAGCCGGGGGGCCTACACACATCGTGGGTGAACCACCTAAAGAGAAATAACGAATGTGTGCAATGGAGGGGACGCTGAGGGAGGGTGAGAGGGGGGCGGGCGTGTGCATGCACGATAGAAAGTTAGCGCTAGCTAGGTACAAATAGAAGAGGATCGTGAAGGTGTAAAAGACGAACAGATATCGTAGTTCATTATAAAAAATTGATTCAGATATTTGAAGAAGATATCATAGTGTTTTAAACAGATGCATGCATGAATGAATATATATAATGGTGATACACATGGTGTGGTTATGAACATGTTATACTACATATAATATATAGAACATTGATCGGAATTTGGGATAATGTGTGGCTTTTGCAGCTCAGGGCTAAATACTTGTCATAATGTAGGGGACGGGGCACTATAATTTGTGTGATAAACACGATGTATGTATGGAACATGGTTTATATTATGAATATCTAGTTAGTACATCAAATGTACTATTATTTGGAATCAACATCAGGTGTATTCAAAAATTTGAATTCGAGTTCATATAGTACACATAGTTCATATCTATCTCTATAGTAATCATGTGGTGTGTTGTTAAGGTAATACACGAATGATGGTTTAATATTGCAACAATCATGATTGTAAATTCTTATTCAAATAGAGAAATGAATTCAAATTTAGTACAAATTGCAGTCATTGTATAGACATTTGGAATGCACTAAAATGTTGGTATGAGTAGGTTACATGCATTATACAGCCAGCGGAAAAATTTAATTGGACATAACATGGGTTCATAGCTTTGAATAGAATTTGTACAGTAAAACGGGACAAGACTCTCTCTTTGTATGGTGTGAATAGTTTTATTTTTTTCGTTGAGGGAGGTGCGAATTGACTTGGTATGTACAATATTACACGTTAGGCTTGTCCCTAAAATTCAACCCGTGCCTTGTCATATCCCAAAAATTCAGATATCATGCTCCTAAAACTCGTGCGTTCACAACCCGCGCCTTAATATGCCGAAATTACAACGCGTGT
>NC_057807.1:267052608-267176487 GCF_018294505.1 Triticum aestivum | reverse complement strand
CCCCCTTCTAACCCTGAGGTGAAAGGGCCGCTAGTTCAAATTGGTGGGGGTACTTTGGTAAAACACCCTACATTTTGGACAAGCGCATCCCTAAGTCATGGTTCCCCCTCACATCGCCTCCTTTTCGCCATTCGAAATCCCAGGATGCCATAACCTCTCTGCTCCAGCCACGAAACCCCACCCTCCTCCGTCCGCCACCTCACCGCTGCCGAGTCGGAGCCTCTTCCCCGACGACGTCATCCACTGCAACAGCTTGACGTCCCTCATCCACCTCCCTGGATGAGGATCCGTGGTTGATCTCATCGTCTCGCTGGTTCAGCCGCCCCATCCTCCACCTACAAGGAGCTCCTCCGATGATCGCCTTGTCTATCGCGGCTACTCTATCCCCATAGCGCCGCCTTAACCTACTCCACTGGAACCGCAACATTCTCATCGACTCCTCGGACGAAGCCGAGGCCTACTTAGCGCCACCAAAGAGGCTGTACACTCATCGCATCACAACTTCTCCTTAACTCGACCTCCCAGCTGACAGTGCTCCATCCCTCACCCCCATGGACAGCTACCTCAAAGCTGGCGCCACGGGTTACATCTCCATGGCGACTATCCCCCAGTGCGAGGCCCCTTCGGCGGCGGCGTCCATACCAGCCAGATCTGCTGCTGCTGCTCCGGCTCTCGCTCGCTTGCTCGTTGCTGCTCTACTCTCCCCCTCGCTCATGCTGCTGCTCTGCTCTTTCTCTTTCTCGCGTTGTTGATGCTGGTACACGGGTTGCTGAAGCTACACGAGTTGCTACTCTGGCACTAGTTCGCGCTGCTCCTCCAGGCGCTGCTGCTATGACTGCTATCGACTATTGTATTCCCCGCCGATCGCCTGCTAATTTTAGATCATTGTTTCTCTACTAAAAGTGCCCGAGCGGCCTAAACTACATGTGAAGTGCCTCTCTTCTACCAGTGCGTTCAGTTTCGACAGTAACATTCAAATTCCACAGTAAATTTCATTTTCTACATTTAAGTTCAGAGTCAACAGTTTTTACCTCATCTGTTGTAGTCGGGTGGTTTTTGGTGATGTAAATTTTACATCTATCACTTTTTGGTAATGTATTTTACATCATCTATTGGAGATGCTATTAGAATCCAACTTGAGATTAACGATGTCTGTCTTGTATCGCTTCAGCTTCGACGTCTTACGTTCCGTCGGAGTTGCTCCAACAACGGAACTATCCATCACAACAGAGCAGTGCCCTGGACGCCATCTACAGATTCCTCAGACCTTCCTACACACCTCCGACAGCCACCTCTGCCTCAACTTCTTCAGCGACCAACCCAATGATGCCGAGGTCGACACGGCTATGGCAAATAGGTTGTACACTTGTCACATCACTTATTACTCTACATTCATGTCGATCCATTAGGGCTATTTCGGTTCAAAGGAAAAACTTAAGGAAAAACATAGCAATAGGAAATTTTCGTATGGCACTCTACTATTTAATTATTCATTCATTTTGTTGAAAGGAGTGGACCAAAACATCCACCTGGACCTACTTTTCAAAATCCTATGCATGAAAACAAGACCAAGTGCATTAGTGGCAGAATAACATTCTAGCCGTACACGTTTTCATATGGTTTCACTTTAATTTGGCCATGTTTCTTTGCATTCCTCTGCTCTTTCAATTCCTATGAACCAAACACCCAAGTTGACAGAAATCATGTGTTTATAAATGCTCTATTTTCCATGTGCATTCCTATCCTATTCCGGTGTTTTTCCTATCCCTGTGTTTTTAGAATCCTGCAAGCCAAAGGAGCCCTGACAGAATTACTTCAGTTACAGGTAGGTGTCAAAGAAAACTGTGTGTGGTTTGCCCTACTCCTACCGTGACGTCGTCCACCTCACCTGAGCTGCTCCATCGACAAAAGCATCCACTAAACCAGACATCACGACTCCTGACCATCTTTCGCCACCTTAGATCTCCTTCCCTGCCGCCGACACCCACCACAACTGCATCACCATCATCGACTCAGCAGATGAACCTGAGGAGTACACGGGTCCACAAGAGAGGCCGCACTCTTTTGTTTCTTCTTATGTTATGCATTGCTTAATATTACCTGCTACTTTATCATCCTGTTCACCTCTTAGACACCAAGTCAGGTCCAAATTAATGTTCAAACTTGATTTCTAAAATTACTTGTGAGGCACATATCGAGGCAGCTATGAATGGTATCTCTGTCTATTATCTGGTTCACCAAGGGTATGCCTATGTTGTTCATCTTGGGTGGGAAACAAATAGTAAATTAATCATCATCTGTCTTTTTATTAAATTAAAGCTATCATCAGCCTACTATAATTATTTTTGGATCCATCCACCGGTTGTTACCATCACTCTAGATTTCTGCATGCTCTCCTTACATAATCTCACTATTTTTTTGTATGCATGTCAGATATTGTAAATGGTCATGTTGAACATGTAGAGAAAAAGAAAAGAGTTTTGTGCGGCAATACAATGTCATACAGACATCGCTCCATGGTGGGTTCATTGGCAAACCCTCCCCCCTCTCTAGATTGTAATCCAGAGGAAGATATATGTTCTGAGGCGGATTCAGACGCAGCTGACCGCTCCTATTTACCTCCAAGGTGTTTGATCTAACTTGGCATGATGATGTTGGTCATATCATGCATATGTTGTCTTGCAGTGCCTACTTTCGACATCATATATGTCATCTGCTTAGTTTAGACATGTTCTGTAATGCCACCTATTTAGTTTCTATATCATATATGGGAAGTATGTAGTCTTATCTCTTTTAGCCATCCATAATATATGTGAAATATGCAATTCCATCCTATTTAACAAGGCATCATATATTTGAATGATATCTTGCTCATCCTTTTCTTCCTTACATTTCCATTTGTCGATAATATTTGTACATTAAACTACTCTTCCTGTGAATCAGCCATTGGAGTGGGTAATGGAAAATTTTGGAGTGAAAACAAGGTCTTCAGAGCAGACAGTGCTACCTGTCGAAGCAGATCTCTTGCTGGGTCCCGATAGCTCCTCGGAGATGGATTCAGAGATAGATGACCAGTCCTATTCCCCCACCGAGGTGTATGCTCTAACCTGGCACAGTTATACTGCTCATATCATGCATATGGTGTCTTGCATTGCATAGTTTAGACATCATATACACAATATTCAACACCATGTACTTAGTTCAGACATCATATATGTGAATGCCCTCTGCTTAGCATATAAATCACATATGTGAATTAGATCATGCGGTCCTGATTACTTAGATAACATGTATGTGAATTATGTCATGCGAACCTATTTACTAAAGACATCATATAATTATCTCATGCCATCCTGTTTAGTTAGTCATCATATCTGTGAATTATGTCATGCTATGCTATCCAGCTTAGATAGACATCATATATGTGAAATTATGTCATGCTACCATTTTTAGTTGAACAATATACATGTCAACTATTTCATGACCTCTTTTTTCCACACTATCTATTGCATCTGTCTCTCATACAATGTCTGTACATTCAACTATGTTTCCTGAACTGGAGCAGGTGATGGCAGTATCTAGCGGAGTAAAAACACAGTCTTCAAATAAAACAGTGCTACCTCTTGGTGGAGATAGCACCCCGGTTGTACATGCACGAGAACCAGCCCAACCACACATAACCCAGATTCCCGTAGATTGTACCCCTACTGCGCTGGATAGAGAACCAGCTTCACCCAATCTAACCCTAACCCCAGCACATAGTAACCCAGTTCATGTTAAAACAGCACCATCTCCGCCATAGAGCTCCCAAACAAGAGCAGTTAGTAAGGCAGCTCCAGTGCCCAAAGCGTCAGTACTACCACGACGAACCCTAACTCCACCAGTTAGTACACCTATTCCTATGGAAGAAGCACAACCAGCCAGTCGTAATTTAGCATCTATCGCATTTGATGTTGTTAAATCCTATGTGTGTATCTTCCCATTATGGAAATATTATACTAAAGATGAAGGAAAATGCCAGTTGCAGGTGTTTGTCCAGGAGTTATGTGTAAGTAATGTTATTCATGGCAATTACTTTGCTTTGTCCCATACATTCTACCTCCATGATGGTTATAATACAGCAAATTTTCCCATTTTCTCTATAGAGAAGGACCGATTTGGAAACTTAGGATGAGGTAACCTATGCTAATACCTCTGTTATCTTCATGAATGCTTGGTGGCAGTATCAGAATTACCTGAAGAAAATGTACTTCACTGGCAAAGAAACTCATCAAATTCCCTTACGTTCTCCTAAGACACATTTACTGGACGATCACTGGGAATGCCTTGTTCTGTACTGGTCCCGGACCAAGAATGTGGTAAGGTCTATGAGCTCATTTTTTATTTTGAAGTACTATATGCCTACGTCTTACTGTACTCTGTTCATGTAGAACAAGTGCTTAAACCTGAAGAACAATTGTTCTGATGTAAGATTCCATTGCTATCCTGCATACTGGTTTGCTCTTGTATCACTGTATTTACTCATACAAACTTATTTTTGAATTGAAGGATCCAATCGAAACTCCAATGGCACAACAGGTATGTTTACACATGTTTCTTTAACAGGTTTGCTCTTATAAATAGCTCTGTTGATTTCAATTTCAATTGTGTATACAGTTGACTTCTCATATCATGCACATTACTAGCATCACAACAGAGCCAATAGTGTTGTTGTACATGTAGACCCGTGGTACCCATCTGAAATTTTGTTGTGTCGTGTAGTTTCCCATGCTTTGTATTCTTTCAGTGCTGATTTGTCTTGAACTGATATGATTTGAACTGTGTCTCTATTTTGATTTGGCAAGACAATGCAGTGACCATAGGACATAGATATATGTTTGTTTGATGCTTTTATTATGTACTACTTGAAAATAGAAGACTTGGTAGTTTAATCCTATCCACCTTACTAATGAATTGGTTCACCGAAATGAGTTTCATATACTAGTACATGCTAAACTAGTTATGTGTCTGCTTGTTTCTTCTTTTAGAATGCTGACAGAATATTGGGGAAGAGTGCCTTATTAAGAAATCACTATCGCAGGATGCTGCTAACGCGACACTACGATCGGAGACTCTTTAACAAAACTGTGTGTGATGCATTAATCGCTAACGGTGATGTAAAAAACCCGTCAAAAAAGATGCAAAACATTTGCGATGGCGGGTACGTCAAACACGGTTTGGATTTTACTTGCGTGTGCGATGTTGGTCATACGGTTGATCCAGATGAACTATTTGCGATTAGATAGAACAAAATAAACAGGCAGCCATATCAATGCGTGTGCGATATACAGCATACAGTTCGCTCTGATGAACTATTTGCTGTTAGGGAAAGCAACAGAAGCAGTCAGCCAAATCAAGGTGTGACTGATATACGGCATACGGTTCACTCGAATGAACTGTTTTCGATTAGGGAAGAGAACGTAAACGGTTCAACTTAACAAGATGTGTGTGATACATGGCAAACAAGCCCGGAGGTTAATTTGAGAACAAGTACACAGAGGTTAATTTGACATACATGACTTATAAGTTTCAAAGAAATCATATCAATTTTTTTGGAAAACATTTAATTGCGTTGCATGTATATAGTGCTCCTTCCTATTAGTTGAATTAACCTCGAGGTCCATGTTTTGGAAACATGTCGTAAAGTAACGGGATAGACCTTCATTCAAGCCAATCAACATGTGTTCCAAAAACAAAAATTATCAAAAAGTAACGAGATAGACCTTCTTCAAGCCAATCAACATGTGTTCTAAAAACAAAAAATGTCAAAAATTACAAAACCAAGACCTCGATATTAACTAGATGGATGGGTCACTGCAAAGGTTTATTATAAACCTTTGCAGTAACCCATCCGTCTAGTTAATATCGAGTCTAGTTCCCATCCGGTCACCCATCTCATGATTACTCCAGCCTCAGCACAGATAACTTGGGAGTTCTGTTAGACGAGCTATCGGTAGGGAAGCTGATCCTTGCTGCTGTAGGATCCCTCTTTGCATTCTTTATTGCGCACTCGGATGACCGACTGTTGTCGCCCAATGGTCAATGCTACGTCCCCCGTGAATGTAGAATCTTCCCTCCGTTGGATGAGTGGCAAACGGTTAATCCAGAAGAACTGTTTGTGATGATGCCGAACAACAGAAATGGGCAGCCAGATGAGGGTGTGTGCGATATATGGCATACAATTCACTAGGATGAACTTTATGTGATTAGGCAACACAATGGAAACGGTACAACTAAACAAGATGTGTGTGATACGCGGCAAACAGGTCCATAATCAGAAGGTGCGAAGACCAATAATAACACAGGCGATTGCTGCTAATAAGCCGTGTGATTTGCTCTGTCTACAGAAGAATAACATGTATATATATAACTGAAATACACATCCAATTACAAAAGTGACTATACAGATCATTCGCACACACATCAATAAACAATTACATGCATTCTAAAAGTAGGAGAAACGATCTTCTAGTCATCTACTTCTTGTGATGCTCACGTCACTGCTCTCTGGCTCGATCCCTCGTCTGGGGCAGAGAGAAGAAATTTCCTCATGTCAACGATCCGCATGTACATCTCGTAGCTTGTGTACGCATCCTTGGTTGCGTACTTGATGTGTTCTTCATCCAGTCTCTCATGCCAAACACTGTGCCAGGCGTTCTTGTCCTTCTTGCTCTCATCCTTCATCTTCATGTAGTAGGGGTCGATGATGGCCAAGGCAAGGTCAACCAAGGAGTTCAGTTTGTTGTTGTTGCTGCCCCTGACCTTGTAGTGGTCCTGGATGTTGACAAGATTCCGACATTTCAAGCCCGAAACCTTGAGCGCTTTTAGATCGTTGGTGGTGTTCACGGTAGCGAAACTGTAGTCAGAGTTGTTGATAAACCTGGAGAAACACTAGCAAGGCCTTGTGGCCATGTGGTAGTGGTAGACGAGGACGTCATGTCGCACCCACAATTGGGCGACGGCAACCTTCTGATCGTGCCCGGTATGACTGATGGTGTACTCGAGGTCGAAGCCGACCACTTAGTACTTGTCCTCGACAAGGAACTGCTCCAAAGTTTGGATGGAGCTCTCCACTGACACTGGATCGTTCATGTACACGGGGAGCGCCATTGGAGCCACGGGGAGCGCCATTGGAACCGCTAGATGTCCTCTCTGTATGTGTCGTTGTGGGTGTGCTTATTGTGTCATGTGACATGAGAGATGAAGGTAAATGGCCGCAGGAATAAACGGGGGCCGGACAGCCTGGATTCTTAGCGCGTCCGCATGGCAGTTTTTGCAGCGGGTAACTACATTGTCACGCCGTGCCCGGCGCAACCGCATGCACACGAACGTGAGCATGTGCGCCGGCCCCAAACACTGGCAGTGTGTGTGGAGGGACGAGGGCAGAGCACCCGGAGGGACGTGAGAGCAGAGCGCGCGTGGCAGGACGCGACCGCCTCAACCATAAGAAACCACACGCATAGTGCAGTTGAACACGCAGGAAATGGTCGCCTACAAGCCGGCCAACAGTTGCGTCAATGCGTAGAGAGTGGCCGTGTGCTACTACCTCTGTCTTGGGCTATAGTCCCCTTTATATTCTGTGACATACTTTGCCCTCAAATTTAACCAACAAAATGTTAATGCATGTTATAAAAATTATATAATTGGAAACTATGTTCAAATACGAATCCAACTATATAACCTTTGGCGACATGCATTCGTATTTTATTAGTTAAATCCTACTTATAAACCAGGACGGGGGTATAGTAGGTAACTAAATCGCAAACATTTTTTTATTAACTGTATGTGCACGTGACCTTTCGTCCTCCTCTAGCACGTCTTGTGACCCCGCTGCCGCAGACGGCATACAACGCAAGCTTGTGTAGTACGCGGGGGCGTTCTTTTGGCCAAACGGTGGCGCCAATGAATCGTCGGTGAGCCCATTCTCGCGCAACCTTGCGGGTTCCCGCACAAGCTTCCCGCCGACTTGGTGAAATCCCCCAAAATCCCAATGCTTACCGGCCTACTATATAAACCCTCACGGCTGGCGAGTCCTGCTCGCATATTCCCCTCCCTCCCTGTACCTTATCTCATATGCTTCGCCCACAATCGCCAACGGGACTGGTCCGTCATCATCGCTTAGCGACTCCACCGTCATCAGAGGACAGCTCCAGCTGGGAGGCTACACTGCGGCGGCGGCATAGTCCCCGGTGTATTGTAGTGCGCGTGGAATCCCTATTGGGTGTGCACGGAACACCTACCGCAAGCTCTGCCGCCGCTGCCCGTTGGCAGTTGTTGTCGGCCGCCGTTGCCGCCACACCACCATCGAAAGCCAGGGCCATCGCCCCCTCTGTCGTCGCGTCCCGAAGGTGGGAGGTGGTCGTCGTGGCTGCCACCCCACTGCCGGCCATCATGCCATCACCCGCTCTGCCACCGCGGCCCGAAGGCGGGAGGTGGTGGTCATGGCCGACACCCCATCGTCAGCCGTCGTGGCCGCCAGCCCACCGTTGACCGTTGGGTTCATCACCCGCTCTGCCACCACCGCCCGAAGGTGGAGGTGGATGCCATCACATGCGTCAGCAACCTTGCATGCTACACCGAGTTCCTGCGGGAGGAGGAGGAGCACCTCGCGAGCACGCAAAGAACCTTACAGCCGCCATGGCCGCGGCACACGCCGCCTTAGAGGCAAAGAATCAGAAGATCTGCGAGGAGAACTACCGCTTCGAGAGGGGTTGTCTGGAGCGGCAGAGGGCGTTCAAGGTGAGCGTCGCTGAAGGTGTAGCAGCGGCAGGCACCGTATTGCAGTTGTCCAGCTCATCGGTAGGCTCCTCATCCTCTGCCTCTAACTAAGCATGCTTGGCAGAGGAGAGGCTGCTGGAAGTAGTACAAAGCCCCTCCATAGTAGTAGTAGTATTTATGGGCTACTTTATTCAGTTCGTTTGACTATAGATGTGGTGTAACTGTGCAACGTACTTAAAATTAGCTAGTATATATAGTTGAACTAGCTATTTTAGTACGTGGTTGGCAACAATTGGGGAAAAGTTTGGTCGGTTCAGCTATCGATTTGAAATGTTTGTATAAAGAACGCCTGCTTAATCTATGAATGAAATCTATGCTTAATTACTGAATATTAGTTGCAAAAATTAGATACTATTAATGATTTTTAGCTGCATATTTGACAAATCGCAGTGTTACAAGGTTGACAGATGGCAATGTTACTAGATCAACAAATGTCAATCTTTCCAGCTTGACAAATGACAATATACCCAATATGAGAGATGCAAATCTTACCAAATTGTTTGTAAGTGGTTGCAAGGGTCATCCAAAACAACCGTTCACGTTAAAGGGATGCAGAAATCCTGCTCGGCACATTTACTCTTGGCTTAGCGCCGAAGTCAGGATTTGCATACCATATTCAATTTGAACTGATTGCATTGAAGAGATGCACATATCATGCGCTGTGAATTTTCCCTTGACTTAAGGGGGGAGACCATAGCTCTCACTTTTCATATGGGTGTTCTATCTAAAATGTTTGCGATCAAGAGTTGCACAAATCCTGCTCGACACATTTTCCCTTGGCTTCCTAGGGAAGCTATCGGTATGCATACGGGTGTTCTAACTAAAACGTTTGCGATGGGTGTTTTATATTTAAAAACCTTTGACGTTTTTCTCAAAAGAAAATTGTTTGACAAGTCTGTACATTAAGAGAAAAAACCACAAGTTTGTTCAAACTATATCTTTCAAGTCGCAATATGAATTTATATTCATATGATCGAGATACAGTATTAAATCGAGCAAAAACTATTTTCAACGGCGACGGAGGCGGCGTGCCGCACCGTCGTTGCCGTTGTCGTCCTCCGGGACACCGTTGTTGAAGTCTTCAAGGAAGCACAAAATATTCTTCACTTGTAAATCAAACATCATGTCATCGCGCAATCAACGGGCGGGGTGCGGGAGGATGGCAACTGGCGGCGCTAAGAGGTAGCGGTCGACAGCGGTGTCCCATGTCGCTGAGGGGGCCGCGTGCACAGGCACGGGCGCGGCTGGTGCAGCCAAACGCACGGGGACCGGTCCTGCGGTGGGTGGAGGGGCGCACACGGGCACGGGTGTTGGCGCTGGCATGTACACGAGCTCGTGCGGGTCCACGGAGACCTCGCTGACGCCCGTGGCTTCCTGCTCTGCGATAGTGCTCGGTGACCAGCCTGTCAATGCTACGGGGATGGTCGCTGGCGCGGGCGTGGGGATGGGAGCTGCGACAGGAGCAGGGGCAGCAATCGCCGCGGCTAGCTCGTTCAGGGCCATGTCCATGAGGCCCCATTCCTCCTTATTTTCTATCTCCTCCGGCTTGGAGTCGACTTCATCAAACTTGAAGACAGTGGCAGATGATCCTACTGCGCCATGGTGTTGGTGGAGGTCTGCGGGAGGGAGGGGCATGGGAGGCAAACAGTAAGGCCGCCCGTATTAAGCAGCGGCTCGGGCACCATTAATGGAGAGGAAGGCGGGCGGCCATGGAAGTCAAAGGGCTCGCTTCCGAGTGAGCCTGCGCAGTGTACAGCTTGCACACACTATTTAAATTATACAAACATTTGAGATATTAAAGTGGCAGCTAGTTTTTCAAAATGTCTTTGTTGTCTGTTATTCGACTGCGCTTTCTCTCAAAATGGACACAAAAAATATCACAACATGTCGGGTGCCATTCCATGATAGCATGCCAAGTTTCATGAATTTTAGACGAGTTTTGGATTTACTAGAATTTAAAAACAAAGTATCTCAATGTTTTGTCGGCAATCAACAGTGCCCTGGTGTTTGAAATTCATTCCCATTTCTTGCATAGGACCTAAGCACGCACCCCAAGGACATAGAATTGATTTTTCAACCAATTTATATGCACTGGAGCATGTGCATGTAATTCAAATTTGAATTATGCACATAAAATGCCTATAAAACCCAGCTAATGTATAAAAATGTCCAAACGAACCCCGAAAAATTCCAAAATATAACACAACACTCATGTTGTTCTATGTTGACACTAGAAATTTTTTGAAAGCAATAAGAGGCAGCGGATATCGTTTCGTCCCCAAAGGTGGCACGTTCCCTACCAAAACCATCAGGCTTGTTGTGAGAAGCTCTGGTTTGTGAGAAGCTTATACCCAAACCTGCCCCAAATGGGACAAAAAATTTACCACGGCATTATGATGCCGCTCCATGATAGCATGCCAAGTTTCATGAATTTCAGACGAGTTTTGGATTTACTAGAATTTAAAAACCATGTATATCAATGTTTGCGGCCGAGTGATAGTGGCAGGGTGTTTGACGTTCATTCTCATTTCTTGCATGGGACCTAAACATGCAACCAAGGACATGGATTTAAATTTTCAATCAATTTATATGCATTAGAGCATGTACGTGTAGTTCAAATTTGAATTATGCACATAAATGCACTGAAAACTCAATTAATGCATAAAAATGTCCAAACGAACACCCGAAAAATTCCAAAATTGAACACAACACTCATGTTGTTCTATGTTGACACTAGAAATTTTTTGAAAGCAACAACAAGCAACGAATATCGTTTTGTCCCCAAAGGTGGGACGTTCCCTACCGAAACCATCAGGCGTGTTGTGAGAAGCTCTGGTTTGTGAGAAGCATATACCCAAACCTGCCCCAAATGGGACAAAAAATTACCACGACATGTTGATTCTGCTCCATGATAGCATGCCAAGTTTCATGAATTTCAGACGAGTTTTGGATTTACAAGAATTTAAAAACCGGGTATCTCAATGTTTGGGGCCGAGTGACGGTGGCAGGGTGTTTGATATTCATTCCCATTTCTTGCATGGGACCTAAGCATGCAAGCAAGGACACATATTTGAATTTTCAACTAATTTATATGCATTAGAGCATGTGCCTGTAGTTCAAATTTGAATTATGCACATGAATGCATAGAAAACTCAGTTAATGTATAAAAATGTCCAAACGATCCCCAAAAAATCCAAAATTTAACACGACACTCCTGTTATTCTATGTTGACACCAGGAAAAAATTGAAACGAAGAAGAGGCGACGATTGTCGTTTTGTCCACAAAGCTGACACGTTTCCCTAACGGAACCATGAGGCTTCTTGTGAGAAGCTCTGCTTTGTGAGAAGTTTATACCATAACCTACCCCAAACGGGACAATATTTTTTACCCCAGCATGTTGATGCCATTCCATGATAGCATGCCAAGGTTCATGAATTTCAGACGGGTTTTGGATTTACTAGAATTACAAAAGCAAGTACCTCAATGTTTGCCGGAGAGCCACGGTGCTCTGGTGTTCAAAATTCATCCCCATTTCTTGCATAGGACATAAGCATAAACCCATGGACACATATATGATTTTACAACCCATGTTAGTGCACCGGAGCATGTGCATGTAGTTTAATTTTGAATTGTGCACCTGAAATGGCTAGAAAACCAATTTAATGTATAAAATGTCCAAACAAACCCTGAATAATTCCATTTTTTTACGACACACATATAGTTGCATGCTCACTGCAGATAAAAGGTCTAGCAATTCAAACACCGTCCATTGCCGATGTGACCCCATTATGTAATTCAAATCAAGATGAAAATTCAAGTAGATCCCACACACTTTATTATCACCAACCGTGTGAGATGCAGTACAAAATATCCTGGAGCACCGTCGGTGTATAGTTCGCATATGGCTTACGCGAGAAGGTGCGTTGGCTACAGTCCATAGCTTGCGTGTCAAGCACACTAGCTCACTCCCCAAATATCATTTCACTGTTCAGTCATCGCCGGTGAAAGGTGGGGACGTGGACCCGCATCATGAGGGCAAGCTCGACGGCCCACTCTGGCGAGAGCGCGGTCACAGCCGCCATGCGCGTGCTAACAAGGTGCATGAGCATAGCCGCAATCTGCGACCGGGCGGCCAAGGCATCCCAAATGGCCACTATTGCTTCTCAGGTGGCGGCACCAATATCTGCCTCGGGGATACCAACTCTCGAGAGCAGCACAACAACTGTTTGTTCCACAGCGGCGGCCTTAGCCCTGATGGAGGCCGCCCACGACCATGTTGAGGCCGCCCACGCCCAGCTCGTGGCGCTCACCACAAAAATCGAACGAAGCTTCTGCAACAACAGTCAGCAACCCACGACCGAAGAGTTGGCAATCGCCGAGAGCTTTGAGCATCTGTCCGTTGCTCCGCTGCATACCTTTCCATGACAGAGCCCGTCCAAGCCCAGATCACGGCCGCCCACGCCCAGCTCGTGGCGGCCTTTTCCAAAGAGATGGCGGATCTGAATGGCAAGATGCTTGCCAAGTATGGTGCGATGGATGCCATGGAGTCCCTTCCCCAGGAGACCGTCGGGCGCGAGCTGGATATGGAGGAGGCGGCGGAGATCGATGAGCACCAGCCATAGTAGTACTCTTTGTTTTGTTTAATTAAGAGCACTGGTCTTTAATTTGTTAGAGTAATGTTTAGGTCAGCTAGCTCTGTTTAATTGCTGAACTTGCTCGAATAAGAAGTGTGGGTATGCTGTAGTCTCCTTTGTGTACCCAAATTATGTAGTGACGTGGATGACCACTCTAACCAGGGAAATTGGAACTAAAAATTTTGATGTTCAAACTCATCACACATGGGTTAAGCTATCTGAACCGTTTGTGATGTTCACATATCGTACACAGTTCTGAATAAGGGACCGTGTCTGATGACACTTTGCGCGCCAGTTTTTTCGCTGAACTGATTTAAAATTTTTGGCTTCCGTGGAAATATCTAACTCTCCGCCCCCTCTCCCTTACCAAAAGCCACATTTCCCCTGTTTCCGCCTTCCTTTCCAAGTTGAAACCTTCACTCCTTGCTTGCAGCGTCGCCTCCTCGCCGGCAATCATCCTTCACGCTGCTCGGCCTCGTCTATCCAGGCAGGTAATCCACACCCGACCCCCATCCTCCTCCTCCTTCCACATTCCACATGCCCCGACCATCGGCCCGACACCTTCCACCCAAATCATCGACCCCTCAAACAAATAACCTCCGCCCTAAGCCATGGTGCATGCAGTATAGCCAGGAGTTTAAGGAGCATTTGGCAGCGGAGAAGCAAATCACGGTCGCACGCGCGGATGAGGTCGTGATGGCTGCCATTTGTGCCGACCCCCAGATCTTGGAGGAGCACCTTGCCATTTTCTAGCTACGCCAGTTAAGCATGCTCGGTTTACCCGTTGCATGTGTTGCTCCCGCCTTTCCTTAACAAATTCTAGTGAATTGTCCTATCTAATTTTAGCATGCAATCTGTTGCTCTAGTGTATATGTTCTATATGTCGTGCACTTTGGTGCTCACTTATTAATTGTTTGGTTAATTAGTTGTCTTCTTCAGTTAACTGTTTGGTTCCATTCAGCAAATGTGATGTTCAATTCTTATTTTTTTTTGAAAGAAAGAGGATTTCCCTCGATTTCATTAACGAAACCATAAATCTGTTATTACAGCCAGAACGACAGGGGATGTTCAATTCTTCAGGCTGCAATTTTGTATTGTCTTCCATGTGAGAAATAAATCGAATTTATCTTTACAAAATACATGAGAAACGAAGACAATTGCTATATTTCCAAGTTGTCAAGCATGCTTGGTTTGGTTATAAATTGTGCAATGTGGTGCTCAGTTAATGTTTGGTTCATTTGTTGTGGTGTTTAGTTAACTGTTTGGTTGAATTCTGCAATGCGATGTTCAATAGTTGTGGGTGCATTCTGTTATTGTATACCATGTGAGAAGTAAAACGAATTTGGTTGTACTAAATACATGAGAAACAAATACAATTGCTATATTTCAAAGTTGTTAAGCATGCTTGGTTTGGTTAACTGTTTTATCTTCTATTAGGAGTATATTATATTGTGCAATGTGGTGCTCAGTTAACGTTTGGTTCAATTCTGCAATGCGATGTTCAATTGTTGTGGGTGCATTCTGTTATTGTATACCATGTGAGGAATAAATTGAATTTGGCTGTAGTAAATACATGAGAAACAAATACAATTGCTATATTTCCAAGTTGTTAAGCATGCTTGGTTTGGTTAACTATCTGATCTTCTATTAGGAGTATGTTATATTGTGCAATGTGGTGCTCAGTTAATGTTTGGTTCATTTGTTGTGGTGTTTAGTTAACTGCTTGTTCAATTCTGCAATGCGATGTCCAATTGTCATGGGTAGAATTTTGTATTGTTGTGCATGTGAGGAATAAATCAAATTTGGCTACACTTACATTGGTAGAGCGACGTGCTATACAAACAATTTTTAACCCCTTTCCACGACGGCACTTGGAACCATCACCAAGTGAGTGTGGGCGATAGGGGGGTCCTTCCCCATGACCCAGAAACCGTCGGGGATAGTCCCTCCTTGCACACAAGCTGGTTCGTGTGCCATCGGGCGAGGCATCGAAACCCAATTGTTTCTGTTCGTATGTACATCCCACATGGTGAATCACATAAAAACATTTCCGCTCGTATGTATATCACACATAGTTTTTTGTGTGGAAACGTTTGTGCAAGGTGGCCTAATGTAAACAGTTCTCTCCCGGAAGCCGTGTGTGATTGTTAGTTGATTGAACACGCCTACTTTCTAGAAACCATGTGTGTTGTTTGAGTTCATCGCCCACGGTGCTGTCTGAGTAACTGTCTGCAATAGAAAACCCCAATAAGCAGGGTAATTAGCCTATTATTGATAATCCATTTACTAATCAAATTGATATTTCTTATAAAAACACACCAGATATTTCATATCCGTATAACAGCAACTAGGATTTCATAATCGAATTACATCAGATAGCTTCGGCACTCAGTTCCGCCATTACACAACAGCACCAAGTTTCACATGCAACATCGAAAACCTTTGGAAAGTAGCATCATACACGGTAAATAGACAGATGAATCTCATCTTGGAAACTGCAGAAGCAGAAGGCAAATGTTGAGCCTTCAGTGATGTTGGATGTCCTTGCAACTTTAGGCCAGTGGCTATGGATAATTGCCCGCCCAACCTTCGTCCTCTTCAACAAGACTTCAATATTGTACCGTCGGTGTTGAATGAATACCTTCCTCGCCTCTTGACCATGCAGGTGGTTTGAGAGGTAATCATCGGTGAACTGCTTTGAAAAGTACTGAAAACAAAGATATGCAAACAAGGTAAAAGAATTGGTACCATCCTATAGTTGACTGATGGCGCAAGGGGTAAAAACAAGGTAAAAGAGTTAGTACCATCCTATAGTTGATTGATGTCTTCTTCACTGTGCAAACGAAGATCTTGTTGTTATTCTTCGCAGGTTCCTTCATCCTAACAATATTTCTGAGTTTCTTAACTTGACTGATATTCATGGGCATCTCATTTCCGCATATGCAAAATGGGTCGAGCAGTGGGTCTAAGCCTCTGATAGCAGGACCTACATGTGCAAGACCAATTTGTAAGAAACCTAAATATTAGAATGATTCCTGCAACTTCACAATAATGTGTTATTATCCAAAGGACCATGCTTGAACAAACCTCGATGGTAAACTCGTAGTGTCTCCCTTGTTTCCCTACAACACACATAAGGAAAATCTTGATCAGGTTAACTGAGAGTTGTGTTACTATCAGTAGAATATGAATTGAGTACAGCCGAATTCGATTTATTTCACATGCGTAATAATACAAAATTGTACCCACAACAAATGAAAATCAAATTGCAGAACTGAACCAAACAGTTAAGTGGACAGCAGACCAAATGAACCAAAATAGTTAACTAAGCACGACATTGCAGAATAGAAACATGTACTAGAAGATAAGAAAGTTAACACAACAAAGAATGCTTGAGAACACTACTACGAAATGTAGCAATTGTTGGACCAAACTATTAACTGAACATTACATTTCAGAGGACCAAAGTGTTAATAGAACATCACATTTCAGAGGACCAAACTGTAAATTGGATATCAGATTGCATATTAACATTATAGAGGACAAATCACTAGAAGGCATTGGCGGTGGCCTCGAGAAAATAGCACGAACTGTATTTTAAAGTAGACAACCGCGTGGCACTGTCGATGGTGACCTCGAAGACGAGGTGCTCCTCCAAGATCTAGCAGTCGGCACGCATGGCAGCCATAGCCACCTCGTGTGCGTGTGCGGCCGCGATTTTGTTCTCCGCTGCCAGATGCTACTGAGCTCCACGTTATACTGCGTGTAAAATGGTTGTGGGCGGCGCTTAATTGGAGGAGGGGGCAGTGATTTTGGCGGAAGGTGTCGCGCCATCAGTCAGGGCATGTGGGACAGGAAAGGAGGAGGATGGTGTGGGTGGGGTATGGATTACCTAACCATATCGACGAGGCCGCACAACAAGAAGAAGGGTCGACGGCAAGGAGGCTGCGCAACAAGAAGAAGGGTCACCGGCGAGGAGGCGCGCTGCAAGAAGAAGGGTCACCAGCGAGAAGGCGACGCTCCAAGAAGAAGGGTAGCCGGCGTGGAGGCGGGCTGCAAGAAGAAGGGTCGCCGACGAGGAGGTTGTGATGTCGGTAAGCAGCAGTGAAGGTTTGAACTTGGAAAGCAAGGAGGAACCATGGAAATGCGGCTTTTGGTGGGAGGGAGGGGGCGGGGAGATAGATATTTCCGTGGTGGCAAAAATATTTCGCTCGGTGCCATGAGAAACTGGCGTGCAAGTGTGGTTCAAGCGGGGGCAGTGGACTGTAGACGACAAAGCTTCCTGCATAAGCCAGACAAGACGGTGCACCAAGATATTTTATATCGCATCCAACACGATTCTTTCTAGTAGACTATTTGTGGTATACCTGATTTTTTTCATTATATTTTGAAAGACAAAATGGTGTTACGGAGGCAAAGGACAGTGTTCGAATTGCTAGAACATTTATGTACTGTGAACATGCAACTACATGAGTGCCGTGTTTAAATTTGGAATTCTTCCGGGCTCGATTGGCATTTTTCTGGATTAATTGAGTTTCTCGGCATTTAATGTGCATAGTTCAAATTTGAACTACAAGCACATGCTCCAGTGCCCCAAAGTTTGTTGAAAAATCACATGTGTGTCTTTGGGTGAATTTATAGGTCCCATGCAAGAAATGGGAATGAAATTCAAACATCTGGGCATCGTCGCTCAGTCGGGAACATTGAGAAACTTAGTTTTTAAATTCCTGGAAATTCAAAACTTGCCTAAAAATCATGAAACTTGGCATGGTGTCATGTCATGGCACCAACATGTTGTGGTAAAAAAGTTGGCCGCATTTGGACAAGTTTTTGGTCTAAGCTTCTTGCAAACCGGAGTTCTCTTGAGAAGACTCGTCGTTCTCGAGGGGGGACGTGTCACCTTTGTGTTCAAAATGATATACGCTGCCTCCCCCTTATTTTTTTACAGAGGCAACATAGAACTATATGAGTGTCGTGTTAAAATTTGGAATTATTCCGGGTTCGTTTGGACTACCTTATACATTAATTGAATTTCTGGTCATTTAATATGCATAATTCAAATTTGAACTACAAGCACATGCTCCAACACTACAAAAAAAATACACTTCCGTGATGATACGTGTATGTCACAGTAGGTCGCGTTTTTTGTCATGCATGTACATCCATGACGATTTTATGACAGAATCAAGATAGTCATACATGTGCTGTCGTAGAAGTGTTCCATGACATTACCAAAATTATCATCACAGAAGTGTCCACTTCCATGACGATAAATCACGCGTCATAGAAGTGCTTTCATCAAGGGTGACCAACACGTGGCATCCACCGTAATGGGACGCCGTTAACCGCCGATAACCTATCGGGTCCGTTTTTTCGATCCGATAACCCGCTAACAGCCATGACCAATGCCGATTTTCCATGTGTAAAATTCTCATTGGCTGACAGATCCACGCGTCAGCTCCGCGTTGGCACAGATGTCACTCATCCAACGGTCGAGATGGGCCTATGATATGTTGACACATGGACCGGCCCAAAAGTGGTCCATAAAGTTTAAATGGGCCGGCCCAACCAAAGGCCCATAAGATTTAGCGGAGCATAATGGGTCGGCCCAGCTAACGGCCCACCAGATTTTGCAGACCATAATGGGCCGGCCCAGCTAAAGGCCCACAAAATTTAGCGGACCATAATGGGCCAGCCCAGCTAAAGGCCCACACGATTTTGCAGACCATAATGGGCCGGCCCAGCTAAAGGCCCACAAGATTTTGCGGACCACAATGGGCCGGCCCAGCTAAAGGCCCACAAGATTCTGTAGACCATAATGGGCCGGCCCAGCTAAAGGCCCAAAATTCTCTGTCAAATCGGCCCATCAACGGCCTGTCCTAAACTTGTCATCAACGCGGCCCATGGTCACTTCTGGCCCGTTAACAGTCCGCTAAGTAATTGGGCCGAATTACGGCCCGGTGTATTTCCGGCCTGTTAAAGGTCCTGCTTCATTTGGGCCCATTTACAGGCCATCAAAACTTTCGGCCCATAAACGACCGTGAAGGATTTGGGTCATATTCGGCCATGTCTGACATTCGGCCTGTTAGAGGCCCACTATAGATTTGGGCCACTTTCGTCCTGTTGTCATTTTCGGCCTGTTAACGCCGGACGAAAACCATGGGCCATATGTGGCCCAATGTCATATCGACCCCATTAAGGGTCCATATAAAAATGACGATAATCTAGCCCGACCGAAGTTCCGGCCTGTCAAAGGCCCGTGTATTAGGTCGACGCATTTACGGCCCGTCCGAATTTCGGCCTGTCAAAGATCCGCGTCGTAAATGGGCCACCATTTCGGCCTGCTAAGACCATTGGGTTATTTGGCACAATCAGGGACCAATCTCACTTTCGGTCTATTAAAGGCCCATGTTTTTATGGGCTCGAGATATTTACACCTGTAAAGGGCCTATTTTTACTGAGGGTCCAAATTATGTTTAGGCCTGTTAAAGGCCCACTATGGGCACAGGCCTACCATAAAAATATGAAAGCTTGTGCTGATTTAGGCCCAAATATTTTTAGTGGGCTACATGCCAATTTCGACCCGTAATCGTTTTTAGCCCAATTGGAATGGGCCCGATGAATGTTGGCATGTTGGGCTCCTATGAAGCTTTCGGCCGAATACATTACTAAGATAAACCTACACTATACGAAAATAGCGTCGTAATTACTGCAGCCTGTGGCAGCATCATAAATGTTGTATCACAAGAAAATAAATTCCAACCATACAACAAAAGGCATGTTGGCATAAAGTTTACAGTCCTTCCAGATAAAAGCACCATCAGATGTATAGAAGCACAGATCATTTGACCTGAGTGCTAATGTTTCAGGCTATAGAATCTGATGGAGCAGCACGATCTCCATCTTTTTCCGCCATTGCTCTTGAACAACGAAGCGAATGTCTGATAGTCTGGTTTCAAAACCATTCATATCTTGACGACATTTCTCAACCACTATTCTTGTTTCCGAAACAACGTCCATTAGGGATTGGACTTGTGTCTGGAGCACAGATATATCACTCTGTCTAGCAGGAAGATTTTGTTCAGTAGGCGATTTGGATGAGGTTACCTTGACAACCAACCCAGAATTACGCAGGAAGGTGCTTTTTGCACTGTTAGTGGAGAGATACTGACGCACTGCAGCAAGAGGTGACATTGTGCCTGTGGTAGCCTCGTCACCTTCAGGTGATTGTGGCTGTTCAATCATTTGTTCCATAGCTTCCTGAAAGTTTGAACTTGTATATTAGTGTACGAGATAAGTTACTAATGAGATAAAAACAAACAAAGTAGGTTAAACTTTTATACATAACTTATTTTGGTGAACCACTGTAATACATTAGCATGTATTGTAGTGCCAACTACATAATAAAATCACTTTCGGAACATATGTCCATGTAGCATGCCTATTGTATTGTCTATTTCCTCACATTCATTCACATATAAGGATAAAGAGACATAGTTTAAAGTAGGATGAACATAGTATGACATCATTCATATCATGGGCAAACAGATATAAAACAAACATGCTATTTTATCATTGTGTGCGCACATGAACATAACAACTAGATTACAGATCAAGACCAAGAGAATATCCTTCATCTATTTTAAACCATGTAAGGTGAAATGATACGTTAGGACAACCGTGTATAAAAGTGAACAGGGTAACTGACATTGGCTGCAAACCAAGTAGTTAAATGAACACATCACAGTACCAATCAGTTCAAGGCAGGAGGAGTAAGGACTTACAACAGCGGCTTGAACTGGTGTGCTCATGACCTTCATCTTGCTGGTGTGGCAATCCTTGAAGATTTGCACTGCATTTGGTTCAGGTTCTTTTTTGTACACACGGGCTTTCCTCTGTATTTGGAACAAGTCAATATAGATACGATGATATGGCACCAAAAAAAGAAGGAAGAAGCAGCTATTTACAAGAGCCTCGTAGTGTGCAATATAGCTATGAGATCCTTTTGTCTATTGGAATTTCACTTTAGAACGGTTGGTTTTGTTCATCAAATAGTTAGCCTAGAAGAAGATACACTTCTAAGGCACATACATAAATACAAGTTCAATATGTGGTCCGATCAAATACATATAGCCTACCTGATACTTTGGATCAGACCAGTGTTTAACAAGGGTTGTCCAGTCTTCATCTGTAATATATTCCACTAGAGATGTTTGGGCAATTTCATTGTTAGCCTTGCCTTCAAAGTGAGATTTTCTAAGGTGGTACCAATACTGTCGCAGAGCAGACTAAAAAACATGAGTGCATGCTTGTTTAGTTGCATCATCTTTCGGATCCAACTTGAACCTCATTTGTTGAAAAAAGATTGTGAGTCTTATTAGGAGGAAGCTAGAAAGTATGGGACAGAGCAAGACAATATTACTAATTGCGATGAATAACATTACTTATGGATAAATGGTCAAGGAAGGTGTTAAACTGGGTATTGTCTTTCTCATTCCTGTACTAGATCCACGTTAGGAGGATACGTGCATGACACCTAACGGCAACGGCTGCCTCTGATACTAACTTGGCTGACTCTGTAGCATCACGTGGCCTTTTTAAACCTGCCTCAAAATGGATCTCCATTCTTCCTCCTTTAGATTTTGTTAATCTGCCAAGCATTAACCCTGATGTCTATTTCCACTTGCGATGTGGTGCTAGTTCAACAACGAATATGGAAAGTGTTAGTGTACATCAAACTGTGAGAGTACATATAAAGGATCATGCAACTGCAACTTGACTCGGTCAGGTACCGTCTTGGTGTTGATGCTCATGAGGTTCATCTGATCTTACCAAGTCCTGTTGTGTCAGCGGTGCTTTGGAAGTAGTGTTAGGTGTGAAGGCAGCTTGGGAACTGGCCAGTTCCGGAGCAAACGAACGAGTAACTCATTGAGATGTTGGTACAGTTGAAGCGGATGCTGCAGCTGGTGGAGTAGGTGATACTGTGTTTGTAGATTTAGCCGATGGACTTGGACCTTCTACTGCACTATAAGTACCAGCAGAATCTCGACGGCAGATCCTTTTCCATTTCACCCGACGAGTAACAACACTCCCTACTATATTATTTTCCTTGCTCTTTTTTGACTTTGCCATGTCAAGCTGTACCCACAACACAAAAGAATAAAATCACTCTTCAGAACTCATTGATGCATGATACGGACAAGCAATACTTTGATGCAAGACAACCGTATGAGGATGGAATATGTAAGAAAACAGGACGGCATGACATATTCACAGCTACGATGTGCAAACTAAGCAGAAGATTTTCAAGAAAATAGAAGTAATGCAAGCTAGACACCATATGAAAGATGCAACCAATATTGCTCTACCAAGTTAAAAGTGTCTTGTCATAAGTGGCAATTCAAAAAATTAGAAGCAGTACAACCTAGAAATCAATGCAAGATGTAACCACTATCAAACTGCCATCTTAAAAGCGTCCAATCATGAGTGACTGATGTGGGATACACAACAGCAGTACTTTGATGTAAGAACATGGTATGATAGATAGATGCAGTATATTCTAGACACAGAAAGCCATGTCATATGCACATGTATAACGTATAAACTCAACAGGTGCAATTTAATCAAAATAGAAGAAATATAGGCTATACAACATATGCAACATGAAACCAATTATCACACTGTCAACTTAGAGCAAGCACCTGCGATGGTGGAGTACGGGAGATGAACTCATCATGTAGACTTGGGACTTCAACTTCATTAGCAGTAGCAGTGGCAAATCTGAGAGTCTCTGTTTGCGTCAGTGCGGAGGACCACCAACATCCCCTAACTTACCCCTTTCCTTCCTATTTTCTGATATTTCCTTATGAAGTAAAAACCACAAGAAGATGAATAGAATTAGCTCTGCATAAATGTTTGATGCATGATACAGACGAACACTACTTTGATGTAAGGCAAGCGCGGGATAGGAGGATGGAATATATACAAAAAAAGACAGTGTTTCATATTCACACGTACGATAGGAGGATGGAATATGTATGAAAAAACAGTAAGCGGAAGGCATTTCAACAAAATTAGAAGAAATGAAAGCTAGGCACCATATGAACATGCAACCAATATCACTCTACCAGGTAAAAAGTGTCTCATCGTAAGCTCCATTTCAAGAAATTAGAAGCAGTACAAGCTAGAAGACAATGCAATATGCAACCTACATCACAGTCCCAAGTTAAATGTGTCTTATGGGTAAGTAATCGTTGCAGGTATAAGTTGTAAGCTACGCAGATGCAATTCAACATAATTAGAAGCAATACAAACTAGACATCATACGGAAAACGCGACCACATATAATAGTTCCAAGTAAGAGCAAGCACCTGTGATGGTGGAGTAGGTGAGATGTGCTCATCATGTACACATATGTTCTAGAAACAGGAACACATGTCATATTCACAGGCATTATGTGTAAAGTAAGCAGATGCAATTCAAGTTAGAAGCAAGACAAGATAGACATCATACGCAACAGGCAACCACATATAATAGTGCCAAGTTAGAGCAAGAACCTGTGATGGTGGAGTAGGGAAGATGTGCTCATCATCTACACAGCTACGTTGACTGTCCAGCCTTGTGTTGTCTTGCGAATCTTGTTGGGAGGATGGCGGAGTAGAATCTATAGAGACCCCCTGTTTGAGTTGCTCCAAAGGACAACCACATCCACTGCCGGACTAATTTCCTTCAGCTGTAATGATTTTGCATTGTGAAGTCAAACCAATAAGAAAAAGGAATAAAATTCGCTCTTCAGAACTCATTCATGCATGATACTGATGAACACTACTCGGATGAAAGGCAAACACATGATGCGAGGATGGAATATGTATGAAAAACAGGATGGCGTGACATATTCACACCTATGATGTGGTAAATAAGCAGAAAGCATTTCAACAAATTAGAAGCACTGCAAGCTAGACACCATATGAAAGATGCAACCAATATCACTCTGCCATGTTCAAACTATATGGCGTTTCAACAAATTAGAAGCAGTACATGCTAGAAATCATATGCAAGACACAACCAATATCACAGTGGCGACTTAAAGGTGCCTTATCATAAGTGACTGATGCGGGATATGCAAGAACAGTAGTCTGATGTAGAAATAGGAACACATGTCATATTCACAGGCATTATGTGTAAAGTAAGCAGATGCAATTCAACTAAGTTAGAAGCAATACAAGCTAGACATCATACGCAACATGAAACCACATATAACAGTGCCAAGTTAGAGCAAGCACCTGTGATGGTGGAGTAGGGGAGATGTGCTCATCATCTACACAGCTACGTTGACTGTCTAGCCTTGCGTTGTCTTGCAAATCTTGTTGGGAGGATGGCGGAGTAGAATCTGTAGAGAACCTCCGTTTTAGTTGCTCTGAAGGACCACCATCATCCAATGCCTTGCCAATTTCCTTCAGCTTTATTGATTTTGCATTGTGAGGTCATACCGACAAGAAAAAGGAATATAATTCGCTCTTCAGAACTCATTCATGCATGATACTGATGAACACTACTCTGATGAAAGGCAAAGTCATGATACGAGGATGGAATATGTACGAAAAAATGGACGACTTGACATATTCACACCTATGATGTGGTAACTAAGCAGAAGGCACTTCAACAAATTAGAAACACTGCAAGACACCATATGGAAGGTGCAATCAATATCACTCTGCCAAGTTAAAACTGTCTCGTCATAGGTGGCGTTCATCAAACTAGAAGCAATACATACTAGAAATCATATTCAAGACGCAAACCAATATCACACTGCCAACTTAAAGGTGTCCCATCATAAGTGACTGATGCAGGATACAGAAGAAGAGTAGTTTCATGTAAGAACATGGTGTGATAGACAGATATAGTATGTACCAAAAACGGGAAAGCGTGTCATATTCACATGTATCATGTGTAAGCTAAGCAGATGCAGTTTACACTAATTAGGAGCAATACGAGCTAGACACCATATGCAACATGCAACCAGATATCACACTGCCAAGTTAGAGCAAGCACCTTGGATGGTGGAGTAGGGGAGCGGAGACTTGGACCTTGTAATGCACTATCAGTACAAGGAGAATCGGTACAGATGCTCCGTTTACATTGTTGCAGAGGACCACCATCATCGCCTTCCTTGCTCTTTTCCTTCCTCTTTCTTGATTTTGCCTTGTCAAGTCAAACCCACAAGAAAAAGGAATAAAATTTGTTCTTCAGAACTCATTGATGCATGATACTGACGAACACTACTTTCATGTAAGGCAGCCGCATGACAAGAGGATGGAATATGTATGAAAAATAGGACGGCGTGACATATTGACATGTATGATGTATAAAGTGTAAACTAAGCACAAGGTGCTTGAACTTGTTAGAATCAATGCAAGCTAGAAACCATATGAAAGATGAAACCAATATCACTCTGCCAAATTAAAAGGGTGCCCTAACAAATGTATTTGACCAAATTAGAAGCAATACATGGCAACAAGCTAGAAATAATATGCAATATGCAACGAATAAAGGTGACTCATCGTAAGTGATTGATGCAGGATACAGAAGAGAGGTAGTTTCATGTAATAACAAGGTTAACACATAGATGTAGTGTGTACCAAAAATAGGAAGACATGTCATATTCACAGGTATAGTGTGTAAACTAAGCAGATGCAATTTACCCTAATTAGAAGCATTACAAGCTAGACACCGTATGCAACATGCAACCACATATCACACTGCGAAGTTAGAGCAAGCACCTATGATGGTGGTGTAGGGGAAGTGCGGTCTTCAAGTACAGAGCTAGGTTCAATATCTTCATTTAGGCTTGTTGTTTCTTGAGAATCATGTGGAGAGGATGACATTGCATTCTTTATAAGAGTATTGCGTCTCATATTAACCCACGCGCGTGATTGTCTCATCATAAGCGATAGATGCAGGATACACAAGAACAATAGTTTGATGTAAGAACATGGTATGATAGGCAGATGTAGTATGTACCAAAAATAGGAAGGCGTGTCATATTCACATGTATAATGTGTAAGCTAAGGAGATGCAATTTAACAAATTAGGAGCATTGATGAGGGATACACAAGAAAAGTAGTTTGATGTAAGAACATGGTTAATAGAAAGACGTAGTATGTACCAAAAACAGGAAGGCATGTCATATTCACAGGTATAATGTGTTAACTAAGCAGATGCAATTTACCCTAATTAGAAGCATTACAAGGTAGACACCATATGCAACATGCAACCACATATCACACTGCCAAGTAAGAGCAAGCACCTGCGATGGTGGTCTGGGGGAATTGCGGTGATCAACTAGAGAGCTACATTGACTATCTTCATTTAGTCTTGTTGTTTCTTGAGAATCATGTGGGGAGGATACCATTGCACTCTTTAAACGAGTAGGGCGTCTCACAGTAACCCACTCGGGTGACTGTCTCATCATAAGTGATTGACGAGGGATACAAAAGAGCATTAGTTTGATGTATGAACATGGTTAATAGACATATGTAGTATGTATCAAAAACAGGAAGGCATGTCATTATCAAAGGTATAATGTGTAAAGTAAGCAGATGCAATTTAACCAAATTGGAAGCAATACAAGCTAGACACCATATGCAACATGCAACCACATTTGACAGTGCGAAGTTAAAGCAAGCACCTCGGATGGTTGTGTGTGGCAATTGAGATCATCAACTGCAGAGCTACGTTTACTGTCTCCAACTACTGACACTGCACCCATTAGAGCATTGAAACGCTTAGTGCTTATCTTCGAAATACACTGGAGTGACTTCTGTCTTTTCTTTTCTACATTCCTCAACACTGCGTCAGAGTCTGAAATACCCATGCATAAAAAAACAATAGTGTGAGTATGGGTGAAGTGTGTGCACAATTAGTATAGTGTAAAGGTAGCAGATAGCAGGTCGGTGAGAAATAAATGACGGGAGACATATGATAGCTCTACAACATGCATGGCACACTAAATTACTATAGGATTCTATGAAAATAACAGTCGACTGAAAGCAAATAGGTCAGTCCATTTTTTCTGCACCGTCCGATGTACGAAGAACGGGCAGATCGCCTTCATCTGCCTCCAGCCAGTCAGTGTTGACGATCTTCCTCGAAACGCCAGCGACTACCGGCCCAGTATTCCTCCCCTGCCTGCACCCTCCCCTCGACCTCACCGCACCGCCGTGCTTGGCACCGCCCCCGGCCATCCATTCAAGCCCCGCCGACCTCCAGATTAGGCGCAAGCAGCTCCTGCGCCCCACACCCCTATGATAGACACCAATGCGCCGCTTCCCCGGGGAACAGGCGGACTAGGTTCTCCGCGCGCCTAAGAGGGTGCTGCTTATTTTAATTGTGGGAGTGAGCGGAGACGTAAGATTTGCACGAATAAGGGAAGAGGAGTACCTCTTTCTGCTGGCAGTGATGTGTCCTCCTTCTGTTTTTCCAACGATCTTCTTGTGGTTCGCTGGAAACAAGAAGTTGTGGAGGACGATGGAGCCTTGGACGAACCCATGGCCAAGTTGTTGAGTGTGGTGCGGTGGCCGTCTATCGGTGGCGGGGAACCAGATCCGAGGCGGCGAACAACGGCATAGCAGGAACAGCTCCGGTGCGGCGGACGGTTGCGACAGTGGAGCAGCAGCAGTGAGGCGCAGGACGGCGTGGTCGGAGTGGTTCTGGTACGGCGCACGTCGGCATCGGCGTCGTGGAGGCAGCTCTGCCTCGGCTTCAACTGCTAAGTCCTTGAGGGCGTTGCGGTTGCGGTTGCGTTGGACGACGACGTCGGGGTACCGGCTCCGGTGTGATGGAGGAGGGTGGTGGTGGATTGGCCGCTATGGGGTGGAGAACGGAGGAAGCTGGGGTTTCGCGGCTGGTGGAGAGGGTGTTTTGGCGCCCATGGAGTATGAATGGGGAAACGGAGGGAAGCGGGGAACTAAGGGGGAACAATGTTTCGGTTTGAGACGCGCCTGAAATTTGGGGAAAGTTACAAACTTTGCCCCCATCTAAAATTTCAGACATATTCGGGTTGGGGGTAGGATAGTAATCTCAGGTGTCCCAAATGTGGGCGAGATAGATTTCATCCAAGCGCATGGGTGTTTAGGCGCCCACGGCATATGAATGCTTCTCGGAGGCAATTGAGACTGGTGTCTTGGTGAAGTTACAAACCTACCCCGGTTTAGACCTTTGGACATCGGGCCGATAGGCTACACGGGCCAGAGTCAGGACAGTAATTTTCTACCACCAAACATTAGTCTCGCGCGGTTTCGGGTGACCACAGGCCTATTTGGTGCTTCATTCAATATTTGGGAGCAGAAGCATTAACATTTTCAGTTCTCTTGAATTGAACTTTCAAGATTTGTCAAACTTCACAAATCTTTACTCTTGAAAATCCTAAAGCTATGATTATTTTGGAATGGAGGGGGTACATTTGAATATACATTGTACATGAGTATATATTAAAAAATATGCAACTTACCTCAGTTCATGCATGGTTCCAGATATAATCTCCTTGGTTGCAAAAAAAAGTTAGATATGCATATGAATATATATAGCATGTTCAAACTCACATCAAAGATTGATGCCTCATTTTACATCTGATTTACAAATGCCATTATCTCGGGTTCAAATAGATGAATGCACTTCCTATGAATTCGAATCTTCGAAACCCCCTTTATGTTGAATTCGACATGTATTCTATTTCATAGCTAGCAATTTGGAATGTATCCATGCAAGTGAAAAATGTATAAAGTGCTTCACACTGACAACATGGAGTGCACTAATTAATGTTTATATATGAATTGCAAAAGCATATGTTGCCTGTATTTCGAACCACTCTCACTCTATGGATCGATAATATGAAATAAACACATGCACATGCTAGAATTCAATAGAGTATGGGTGTTTAATAGACCGATTTTCGTCCATATGCAATTTGCAAAATTCATGATCTCATCCAAAAATAGTAATGCCATTTATATTTTAATTAAATGTGTAGAACCGCTTTTACACGTAGATGCACTATGCCTGGGCCCGTTCTCACAAATGTGTTATATCTCTCTCTATCTAACGCATAAGTGCACACACTTTATATGCATCGGCATTTCTCTTTCACACATGCTCACAATCTCTCTCAGGGTGTCGGGGTGTCTCACGCACATGCTCTCTCTGTT
The DNA here is from genome assembly GCF_018294505.1 of Triticum aestivum. NCBI lineage: Eukaryota > Viridiplantae > Streptophyta > Magnoliopsida > Poales > Poaceae > Triticum > Triticum aestivum. The sequence goes on along the minus strand of NC_057807.1, from coordinate 267,146,833 downwards.
TCTCTCTCTCTCTCTCTTTCTGACTACTATGTACCACTCTTTTCACTAATCTCAGTTGGAAAACACTATTTCTCTCACATGCATATATACACACGCATGGTCTCTACTAGCCCTCTATACGCACATATATGTGCCTACGTGTCTCCCGCACGCACATTATCTTTAGGCCTCTCTCACACACATTGCCCCCCCAGACACACCTCTCTCTTAGTAGTTGGCAGATATGATTTCATCATATCATTCGGTAGGATATCCCTGGCTGTTAGGCTGGATGGTAATACGAGGCAAAGTTTTACCCTAGTTCGGACCCTTGCAGTTGAAGAAAGAGCCTACTCCTGGTACTATATATTAGTGATAGGGGTGTGTACAAAGTACACATGAATACCAGGCATTGTGCGTGTGTGTATACTATCGATGAACTAGCCCCCAAGCTTCTGTAACATACTGGGGGCCTAGGGTTACAAATCATATATAGTCGGCTTATCACCAGTGGGGATAGAGTCCTCCGCGACTCTGGTAGCTTCGTGTTGTACGCCAAGTCCTCCACATGGGTCTTCATATAACGCGTCTCGGTCCAACCTATATGTGACGCAGGATGGAGCCGCCCCATGAGTCTTCATGTTGACCCACCACAACTAGAAATGATGTGCCCACCACACCACACATGCAATCGGCCACTAAGAAAATAAGCATATACAGTAGTACAGCGGTATCTAGCTCATGATACGTCTCCATATTTTGTTGACGACACTGACTGACTTTGCATTTGATGCATGCTCCGTATTTTGTTGGCGACACTTACGGTCATTGTATTTGAAGCGAAAGCACGATATGGTCACTAGACTTCAGAATAAGCTCATCATGGTCACCACATACATTTTGTCGTGCTAACCAACATGTGGTTGGATGGTTAGGAGGACAGTGGTTTCTCGAGCCCACCAAGGTTAAAGTCCCAGTGCTCGCATTTATCTTGTGTTAATTTCAGTATTTTCCAGCGATGTGCGTTCAGTGGGAGGAGACGTTACACTCGACTACGAGGCACCTATGGTGACTTCATAAAATCTCAAGATCATATATGCTGACCCACTCTCTCGAAGGTGCTCATAGGGGTAGGGTCCACATGTGTGCGCTTATAGCGATGAGTGCTTGCGCGTATATATAAGCCCTTGCGCCTATACCGTGTTAAACAAATACATGTCATGATTATACGGTCACTGGCTCACCCGTACAACTCCGTATTTTGTTTGACACAATCAATTGACCAGTCAAACGTTCCATGCGGCGCAACTAGTGTTGCACCATCTGGGCGCGTAACCATGGGCCCACCTGTTAGCCCATATATGAAAGAAAGAAAATGGTAGTTTGAGTCTTTACTGTGTTAATAAAATAAGAGTACATTTTAGGGTGATCATACGGTCATTGGCTCACCATACAGCTCCGTAATTTGTTGATAACATGATCAATTGACCAGTCAAACGGTCCACATTCAGCAGCACACATTACCATAGGGCCCACCCGTCAGCGCGTATATGAAGGACAGAAATGGTAATAAATTAGTGGTCGCTGGGTATCGAAGTCGTGAGACCTCTGGTTGGCAGTCGCCGGCGGTTGGGGGCGTTGATTGGGCGGTGGGGTGGGGATCGCTGGAGAAAAAGCTCGGCGCGGGGGGGGGCTAGAGGGATTGCTGGTGCGGCGGCGGACCGGCGGTAGGGAGTGGTTTCGGGGAGGGAGGGGCGGTGTAGCGGCGCAGGCCGGCCGTGGGCGGTGGGGGACGGTGGTTCGGTCGGTGGTGGCTGGCGGCTCAGGGGGGTGGAGTTTGATGATAAACTGGAGGCCCTTGATTTCGTATCCAACGGCTGGAAAATGTAATGACTAGAGATTAAAAAGTCAGTCGACTGACGTGTAGCCTCACCCCGCACGTACACATGCACGCACGCAAGACACGCACCCATGCAGACGTGCAACACTGCCACTTACACATAACGTACACATGCACGCATGCTAGTGTGCAACACTGGCACGTACACATGCACTCACGAACACACGCACGTACACACCCATGCATGCAACACTAAAATGTACCCTTGCACGGACGCAACACTCGCCCGCCTGCATGCACACAGCACACGACGCAAGACACACGCTCAACCTATACGTGCATGAACCCTTTGTTAAGGACATGGATTGTTACGTGTATTAATCAATCTTATATGTGATAAGCAGAACAATGATGTTTGCAGCGATCTTTATGAATCACAACATATCGAACGGGCTATCAACATAGTAGGCTTATCAACATGAAAAAGATGACGCCACACTCAATGAACAATCATCGGTTTATGAAATGCCCGCTTCTGACCGCCCTGGCCCACCAAAGGTTCCTCTGCTGTGCGCTGCCTGTGTTGGGTCACTGACATGCAGGCCATGTACCCAAAGAGCCCACACGTCAGTGGAAGAACGGTGCGGTGTCTTAGGTCAGAGTCGAGGGTGCCACTCGCTGCACGCCCGGCTGAACATGCCTCCTTCCCACATTCAAACGCCTCCATGAAACCCGCCCGTGTGGAAGCCGAGAAACCCACTCTGGACACACGTCCGTTCATGATCGGGCCGGCATTAAACGCAACGCCGGCCGAGCTACTCCTGTTCGCCGTCCATTTAATCTCCTATTTAAACGAGGCCAAACGCCGGCCAAGAATCACACACCTCCGCCGCTCCCCTATCTCCTCCTTCACCATTTTGTCCACTCTTACACTGGCTTACGAAGAGTAGTTATTCTGCATCCAAGCCGGCTGGGTAGCCCGCCGGATACGAGCTATGCAGATCGCTGATCCACCTCCCTCCCCTCGCCCGACGGAGCCAGTTGCCGCCCCAAGCCGGCGCGCGGTTCAGCAACTCGCCGCTCCAGGCCAGCTCGACGAGGAGCGGCGCACGGGCATCGTTGCTGCTGTCCACGCCGCCGCCTCGTACCGCGTCTCCCGTTTCTGTGGCCGAGACTCCCATGCCGGCGACTGCACCATGCAAGCAGCGATAGAAGCCAGGTGCGCGGAGAGCGACGAGTCGGTGACCAGCCTCTCCGCGTCCGCCGCCATCAGCGAGCAGAAGTAGAACATGGGAGGCCGCCGCCGCTTGGGTCCCATGAAGGCCACCGCAGAGGCGACGCCGGCGTACACAGCATGTGTCTTGCCGGATCCTTTTGTTGTGAGGACCTTCGTCGACCCTGCATGGGCTCCATGGAAGAGGGGAATGTTAGCATGAACTCGAGCCGGTGCCGGCCATGGCGAAGTAGTGGCCGGTGATGAACTCGAACCGGTGCCGGCCACCATCATCTTCGGCATCAGCCAATGATGTTAGTTGGGCAGTGGGAAAGCGAGCTGTCCTTTGCGCTGAACCATATACCTCCGAGGCTCCCGGCAGTCCAGTGATCATGCTGCCGGACATGAGGAACACAAATCGATCGGCGGGCGACCATTTAGGCCAGGTATTATATACATGTGCTGTCTAGAACTAGCACCGCGTAGTTCATTTGAATGTAATGAAATCCCTCATGTTTGTATGAAAATCCGGTATTTTATATGATTTTTGTCGTTGTTATATAAAATATCAGTTTGTCTACGTGTTTGCGTGGATTTCGTCCGATTGGTTGATTTGCTGTCATAATGTGTGCGGCTATGGTTGGATGGTGTAATTTGCGGATCGCCGGTCGGTCTGCGGGCGGCTCGGGCGGCGTTGTGGGACAAAAAAAACATAGCTCGTGCGAGCTCGTCTCCAACGTGCGCGCTGGAGGATGCATGAGCACCTAGCCATTCCTCGTTCATTGGTGGCAAAGGCACCGGTGGATAAAAGGGTCGCCAATATTTTGGCTACCCCAGGCAAGATCTAAACAGCCCCTCCCAACAGATTTAAATCCCTCGTTCGCCGTGGAATTTTGCCATGTGTTGTTTTCATGGACTAGCAAGATGCCTGTGCATTGCACGGAACATCAAGATGCATTTTTTTACAAACTCCCGCATGCATGCAAGGGATAATTAATGTCCTCCTTTGCTAGTACCAGGAGGCAAACACCACTAATATTGCATCAATTAGTGTTAGTGGCCTTATATATATGCAAATTGTAATTTTGATAGTGGCCCCTTGTATATAAAAATGGAGGGAGAAAGATGAGAGATAAGGTGAGGAGGAGTGGGGCGTGGTGGTGACTGGTGGTCGGACTGGGCGGAGGCATGGGGATGGACGGCGCATTATGTCTAGGTTTGTATCTCTCTCACTGTCTCACACACACACACACACGTAGGTGGGGGACGTGCACGAAGAGAAGAGGTGCATGCACGGCGCATGTACTCCCGTCTCTTTCCCAACCACACCCGCGCGGGTACACGCTGGAGCTCATTTCTGTACGAAAAGGCAGCCCACGTGGTAATTTGACACGTGTACTGGATGTCCACTTGGTGGACGGAGGATCATATACCACGGGTGAACAAACAAATTGCGACTTGACGTGTTATGTTAAACAAGAGGCAAACCATGTGGGGCCTACCTTAGAGGCAAGGCTCTATACACTGGAGTACTTTTGATGTGTCCCGTCAACTCGCAGAACGAGGAGAAGCTTGCTTAGTATGCCGTCTCCCCACAGGTGCGGTGGCTCGCAGGATGAGGTGAAGCTTGCTTACGATTAGTAGTGGTACTAGTATTGTACGCCTTACGCCCGCTCCCTTGCCCACGAGCGCGGTGGCTCGCAACACGAGGAGAAAATTTTACTACTCCCTCCATTTACTCCGTAGTACCTTGGTTAGAGAGATTATCATATTGTTTGGAATATATATATGTCCTTAAGTACTCCCTCCATTTACTTATACGAGGCCACTATAAAAAAATACATTTTGCATCTATACAAGGCCACAAATAGTAATCTAGACAAAAGTTACTACTCCCTCCTTTCCAATTTATGGCTCAATTTCAAAATCTCTCCAACCAAGGTAGATGGTGAGTGGTCGAATTAATTTCGTAGTTTGCACAAGTAATTAGTACGCTCGTTTTTCTCGAGAAGTTATGTTTACCGAGGCATTAATTAGAACGAATGCATGAATGACCACTAAATTTCCATGAACTTCTACATGCATTGGTGAGTTTCCTCTTGACACTGCTTGCATCGGGTGATCTAACGCACCTCGAAATCCAACATGTAATGGTACTACTACTACTAGTAGAACTGAGACTTATCAAACGGACAAACGAATGTTTTTTACATGAGCCCTATAAACCCTAGTGGGTACGTACTCCGTAAAAATAGATTTTTCCAAAACTAAGTCGCTCCCTTTCATGAATTCTATAGTATACTCCTCCGTCGACGCTCCCTTTCATGAATTATGTACTTCCTGTCACTGACATGTGGGACATATAGCAACCGGGTCGACGTGTCAAGCACCAAATAATAGTGCAGAACAGCAGGGGGGCGCACCCCACTCGTACCGGCCTAGTAGTAGTAATGAGCAATGAGACGTCAAATCACAATGTCGCACCTTCCCAGACGGACGAAGCAACCATTATTTTACACTTCGGTTCGCCATCATCTCAAACCACATAGTATTGCTTCTGCCTCAAGAGGGACACGTGCATCGCCTTGGTACATCATGACACGTGGGACCGCATGATAGGCCATGCTCCACCGCCGATCGCTCGGTAAAATCACCTCATTTTTATTATACTTCCTCCGTATCGGTTTACTACATGGCATGCATGTCGTGCTAGGTTGAGAATTTAACTGGCTATATATGTGATGAACAGTACTCTAGCCTTTGAAAAAAATGTATACTTTTGTACAGTAGTAGTATCGATGGATTGCGCCATGGAGCAAAAATTGAAATTAAAAAAAGGTGGTACATATAGAGAGCGCTCGTCGCCAAATTATGCATATAGTACTATTAAAAAAGCTAGTACGTGCTTAATTGGGGTGCTAAATTCTATTAAAGAAATACTAGTAGTATGTACATACTGAAGAGTTAAAGTAACGAGAAGAAACATAACATAGTTCTGCTGGGGGCTCAGCACAACACACCCCTAAAATTAAACTAAGCACACCTGAAATTAAACTATGCAACTAATCCGGTAGACACTTCATTAGAACCACCATGAGCAACGATACTGACACCTTACTCACTCGGAGTCCTCGTCCACGTCCTCGACTTCGTCCTTGTCCCTCTTCCTCTTGGCCGATACTTCTTTGCTTGAACTGCATACTTGGCTCTTGCTCTTCATCCAACCCTTGTAGATATTGAAACAAAGGTAGCCATCCATTGCAGCATAGTGGATGTGGTCTATATCTAGTACATTTTGCTGCCATGCATAACGATGAAACATGTATGGAGGTTTTTCCAGTTTACCATACGAAGGATGAACCATAGCTCCTGCCAGGGTCAGCATTGAAGGCTGACGAGAGGACACCAGCCCATTACTTTGGAGGTCAAAGGGGTTGCCTACAATGAGGCCTATCCGACCCAGGACTTCTTTGTCGTTCGTAAAGTCTACAGTAATGAATTTGACTAGGTTACTCTCGAGGAAGTCCTTAAAATCCAGGCATTCAACGTCGGCATGGCATATGTGGTAGACCAAGCATAAGTCATGCACGCAAACCTGGATCACGACGGGCTTCTTCCTCTCTTCGTCCTTTAGATCCTTATCTCGTCCCAGGACTGTGGTGTACTCAACATCTAGCCCAGCAACCCACTCATCATCTGAGTTTTCGAACATGCGTCTGAAGCAAGAAAGGCATCCTTTCACCGTCACGGAAGAATGGGTGTAGATGACATCGAACTCATTGCCGGTGATGGTTATAACCTTGTACTCACCGTTGATCATGGAGATTTGGGATGCCATGGATTTGGGAGGAGGGTTAGGATTAGTGGAACTGCCGTAATGTGAAAGGACGGGACGACTAGGAGCGAACCGCCGTAGTATTGAAGGACGTGTGGGGACGAGTAGGAGCGAACTGCTAGCGTGCGAATGGCAGGGTAGTGGCTTTCCATTCTCCCATGATACCGGCTTCCGAGAGCCCTTGGATCTGAGATCGAACGGTTTCATGGCGTGATTCTAGACCTATGGGTGAATATCCAATCCTGGAGGGTTATTCTGCAAATTTTCAGCAACTTAGCATGCGATCGTTCGATCTCAGATCCAAGGGCTGCCAGCAGCCCGTATCATGGTCGCGCCTACCACGACCGTCGCGTCGCTTGTGCGGTCGCGCCCTTGGAGATTTGACACGGTGCGTTAGGCTATCTGATGTTGGCATGTCATCACTTAGTCACTCATACTACAACAAGGTTAGCTCTAAGGTTGGCTATAAGTGTATTTTTGTTTTTACTTCTCTCTATCTCTTTCTTCGTACTATAGTATTTATTGCATTTGCCAAGGAGTGACCTCTTCCAATGAAATGGTGCTTTAGATGACGTGCTAAGGGCATTAAATGGCTTAGCAATCAAGTCCCCAATGCATAAGTGCTTATTAGTTTTTTGTTGCTAAGTTTGCTTCATTTAATTAGCTATAGACTCAAAATTGTCTTTTCACCTAGGTACACGCGCTTTAGCACCCTTTCTTCCTTGGGTCACCAAACTAGTCTCTCTCTCTTCTTGATTAACTTGCCACATCAGACTTTATGCCTATGTGGCAAGCTTAGCACCTGTAGGAGCAAGTAAGTAGTACTACAATAGTAGGCTATATGTGGAGGAAAGAGAGGCAAGGAAAAAGTGGAGAAGTGGGATCTCATGCAAGAGCCAGCCTCAACTACATGGTGGAGCATTGGGAGAGGCACCTGTATGGAGGTGGTCAGGAGTCGGGAGACTCACGCCGGTCGTAGCGCCTGCAGTTAAAATGATAATGGCAAGTCAAATCACGGGGCCCACCTGTCCAGCAGTAACTCGCTGTCAAATCACACAGCCCTACGTTTGAAGCAGCCTACTCCCCCATCTTCTCGCGTCTTTGTCGAACTGACTAGGCAGAACTGCCCCGCCTACCCCGCAGGAAAAGCCCCGCCCTCGACTTTTAAATACAACTACATCCGCTTAAGAATCCAATGATATACTTTTTGTGACATAGTAACTCATATTTAGTTAGTCAAATGGATGACCTAGAACTACGTGCATGCCCTATAAACCAAGACGCCTAAAAATAAAAAAACGAGACGGAGAGGGTAGTTCAGCACGTATCTTTTTAGATCAATATAGTCGGGATTCACCAAGGAGCAAAACCAAGTGGTAGGCTGCTCCTGTCGTGTTGGCGTAGCAACTCAAGCAGGGTCAGTCCGCACACGAAATGGCGACACACTTAACAGGACCCCTTTGGCCGACATGTGGCGCATCCACCGTCTTGTTCCACGTGCGATGCACCAAATTACAGTTTGGAGCAGAGGTTGGAATTGGAGGCACTCCGGACGTAGCACCGCAGTAGTAGAAAATGAGCGATGAGGGGTCAAATCACAAAGCCCCACCTTTCCTGCATTAAGCTGGATGGACGAAGCAACCATCATTTCACTCTAGGGAGCAAGAGCATAAAGAAAAGAGAAAACAATGATGTGTGCGGCAGCTACCTAGGGCACCCTAGGGTAGGGGTCTCCACTACATATCCTTTTTTGGCAGCGCCTCCACTACAAATCGGCTTCTCCCTCGTCCTCTTGAAGAAACCCGATGATGAGTGCGGCTGTACGGTTTGTAGGAGTACTACGGCCTGCGGGGCCACGTCGTAGTAAACGGGTTCGAGTCGACGCCTTAAATATGTGTGGGCCGGTTGGTTTTACGGGAACGAGGCAACATTTTGGGTTCAGGGACCAGTGGATATATAGTACGTACAAAAAATTGTGGATGTAGGTTCGACCGAAAGGCAATGATGCATGGGCCCTGCATTTTGATATACCCGGGGCCACGTGAAATTTGCTACTCTACTCAAAACTAGTAAGGTACACATGCATTGAACGCATGAGATTTCGAAACCAAATTATGAATAAATACACACTATAGCATGTAAAGCTTTGAGTCATATATGCATGATGTAGATGTTCGTTTAGTTCTTATAGTTCATCTCATTTAAAATCAATTAGTTTCATAAAAATGTTAGGATTCATGGGGTTGTGCATTGTAAAGCATAAAGTAAAAAATAAATAATGGCAATTCATTTAGAAAAAAAATCAATTATGATACAGAAGATTTACAACAAAGGAGAAGTGCTTGTGTTTTGAGGTTTGTGCATTATGCTTAAGTTCAACCATGGAGTCTTCTAAATTGTATATGTGGCAGATCTGGTGGAATGTTGATGATATCCAACGGCCAGTAGTGCTCGTATTTGTCATCTCTGCACTGTCGGATTAGCTTCATCCAGCGGCCATCTTTCAAAGTTATTGGCACACTATATAGTTCTTGTGCCATAGTTGCATGTTTTGGAAAAAAGCTACTAGTGGGTTGTACTATCTATTTAGGAATAGAAGATGTATACATGGAAGTTGTAGGGAAAGAGATGACATGGAGCATCTCAATTCCTATGAGTAGGGATTGGAAAAGAGATGTCATTTGGTTCACATCACAGGAACTTTTCTATTGAATCTAGAGATGACATGTATCTCAATTCCTATGAGGAGGGATTAGAAAAGAGATGTAATTTGGTTCATATCATAGGAACTTTTCTATTGAATATATGCTAATGTTTATTTTCCTTTGAAATTAAGGGAGTATAGGAATCCATTCATATGAACCAAGTGGCTCTAAAGCTATAGAAATGATATCATGTTTATTTCCTTTGAAATGTGGAGTATATGAATCTATTCCTATGAACCAATTGGCTCTAAAGGAAAAAATCCTATAAAAATCATATCATATAGAGTTCCTATGATATTCCTCGACACCAAAGGATGGTTGAAATTGTGCGGGTTGATACGATGGTCTTTCTTTGTAGACTCCTCACCCATCTTTATAGTTACCTCTCGAAGATGAATGAAATGATATATACAGGGTATTCTACATGTGCAATTTGGTACACGAAAACTCGGTAAAAGTTTGCGATGGTTCGAATTTTCAATAAAGCTATATGCACTGCATTTTGGAACGGAGGGAGCATACGGCAGTTGCTAACACTCACGTGGAAGATTTGTGTGTAGGAGGAGTGGCTTGTTCTGTTAAATGACATGGCAAAACTGACACTGTCGGATGCCGATCTAACGGTTCTTACGGCGTTCGTCAGGAAAAGGCTTGTGGCGAACGTTTGTCAGATAATGATTTACGGACACATGCATTGCATTGATACGTGCCCCCCTCTCTCTCACGCACACGCACCCTCATGAGTCACGACTCTCCCGAGTCCTCTCGCAGACTCGCACGTCGCACCCACCGTCTATCTGCAGGTAGACGTCACGCACATATGTGCTCTTCACACCCTACCCTCAGAACTTCTAAAAAACAAAAGACGTCAGCACATTTTATTTTAGCTCACACGTCACACACTTATACTATTACTCTTGCGGCGAACGTTCTTTGGGCATAGTATATTGTACTCTCACGAAGAGAAGCGGTGCACGCACGCACTAGTTCTCTCACACCCACTCGCGGGTACACGTAGGAGCGCATTTTTTGAAGCTGGTACAACAAAATCACTCCACTATATATATAAGCAGGAGCCTTAGCGCTTGCTTTACTAGGGTTCCTCTCGTTCACTCTCTCATGCTCTCCAGATCTAAGCAAGACATAGGTGGCCACACTCTCTCTCAGCTCACGGCTGGTCACAAATCCGTCGGACAACCTCGACCGGGGCAGGGGTGTAGGTGCATCGTTCACGCTGTCGTCAGCGGCGAGGGAGGAGACCAACGGCTGCCCGCGCGTCCCGATCGGCGGCCGTGCCGTTCTCTCCGAGAGAGCGCCGGCTCGGGAGGGCCTCCGACCCCTTCTTCCTCCCTGCGGTATTGTGGCCAAGATGCGGCCTCCCGACGCCGTCTTTGCCACATGCGACGACCCTCAGGTATATATTCCTTCGAAACTGCCTTGCTCTACTGCCCCAGCTCCCTTCGTGTGGATCTTTTTCTACTTCCGTCCACAGTTCCAAGCCACCTAGACTTTTACTATTATTAGAGGTAAAGCTAGTTCATACAGTCGACTCTAGAGTTGGTTCAAACAGGAAGAAAGTGGGAAAGCTGTAGCATGAATCTAGGACTTGGTTCTAAGAGGAAACGGGGAAAGTAGTAGATACTGGCTACCCAACCAGTCTCTTGGTTGAAAGACGAAGAAAGCATGGTGGATGCGAAGGGTGGGGAAGTGGACCTATCTCTTGGTTGAAAAGGAAAGAAAGTGACGGGTGTTGGGGGACAACGCAAATGAGAATGAGCAGGTCTAGATTTCCTGTGCTCACATAGGAAAATGTCGCCGAGGAGATAAAAAATGGGACAAATGCAGACATGCTGCCTGAGTGTTTGCCGCTCTCGGCAGCCACATCTGCCTCACCACTTTATGCCCCTGCTGTCCCTACGCCCATATCGCTACCGTTAATGTAAATCACATGAAGCATTAAGCAATGCCACCTAATGTCACTATAAGTAATGGTCTAGTGCCGTCGATAAATTGAAGCAATGCCACCACCATTTTATGAAGTGCTTCCGTCTTGCTTTATTTCCCATGAATTGTGTTTTTGCAGTTACACTTAAATCTCACACCGCTAACATTGCTTCATCCCAGTGGAACTGCACAAATTTGATTGCACATTTACTGACCATGTGCTACTCTCATGACAGTAATACTAATGCTATTGTTCTGCATGTTAATCTAGTGGCATTGTTGATGTGATGTGATGCTACTTACTTAAGGACTCTTCATACTGTCAATCTAGTGCCAATTATAACACAATAGATGCTGCTGTTAATCATACGCCACTGCAAATATCTGTCACTGTTTAAATAACCGTATTTCGTATTTGCGCAAACAGGGATGTCTGTCTCCATATCGTTTCGGGATGTCTGTCTCCGTATCGTTTCTATCCGCGCAATCAAAAGCACACACCTCAGTTTTAGTACAACTGCGCAAAATGAGATGGCTATCCCTCGTTGCCGTCGTCTAACCTCCCGTCTTCAAGGTATTCCTACATTGGTAGTAACTAAGGTAGAATGACCAACGCAATCTAAAAGAAGCTGATTCGTACGTTTTACTTCCTGATTGCAGTGCAGGGACGAGCGAAAACAACTGCATCCTAGTCCGGAATGCACTTTCTACCAGTTCATCCATGGACCGAGGACTAGCTGGCACGGCTGCACGGCGGTTTTTTGGACAGGTGCGCGGACAAGAGGCATTGTGGTCTGCTTATTTCTGCAAATAGCGGTGCTTAAATTTAGTGGAATGCACAAGAATTTCACCTGGTCAGTACACTGCATGGTTCAGTTCAGCATTCCAGCTGAGACCACAATTATAATTGGTTATTCTGGAATGAGAGAACCTAACCCTGGATGGTGGCAACAAGAAAAAACCAGAGTGAACTCCAGGAAATTTAAGCCTGCCGGGAGGCCCTTTGCTCAGAGAAGCCTTGCTTGTTTTTTCCTGATTTGTAAACCTTCTCACAACTTTGTCTTTTGCTGTGAACTAGTATATGTTTGTTATGTTCTATGAATCATTGAGATGTATAAAATTGCTTAACTTATGCTTTTCAAGTTTTTTATGAAGACGAGTTTAATGTGAGTGTTCCACATGAGCGCTGGACTAGCGTGTGAACGTTTGGAATTTATTACATTGTGGCCTCAGTTAACTGCATGAACCACTGTAACAAGATACATAGTTGCTTATATGTCAGACAGCAGATTGTTGATTGTTAGCTGGTCGATAGCCTAGTGTTGAAGCGAGCTGAGCCAATGTGCCGTGTTTTGCACAACTGCTTACAAGTGGGGTAGCACCAACAGTGTTTACAAGTACTTATGTATACGTCGGCGCACAGTTCTCGAACGAGTGCTCTATTTCATCAAAACACACACTGCTCGTATGATAAACCGTGACAACTTATGTCTTACCATGCCATATTCATGAAAAAACTAGTGAGGACGCATCTGTTTCGGCAACAATTACGATGGTTCTCACATGATTCACGGGCACACAAAAGTAGCAGCAGTTCCCATAGACGGATTCAAACAGAGTACTAGCCCCAGAGGGGTCGATAACAGGCAAGGTTCGGATAATTAGACACAATCCAAACTACTATTAAACACTAGCTGGGGCAACTATTTCATGCCTCGATCTAATTTGGGCTGGACACAAGACGGACCTTGCCATGAACATCATCGAGGACGTCCCGCAGCAGCTCAATCCTGTGAACCTTCATGAAGACAACCTTGTGGCCTTGCCACTGATAAACTTGTTTGTGGAGGCATGCCACGTCATCTTCCTGCGTAAGCTTGACAAGAACAGTATGCCTCACAAACGAAGGAGTAGCTTTGAACTTCTTGTGCTTCAGTACACCCTGGACAACACGCCTGACAACAGTGAGGCTGGAATACAACTCTTCATTGGTATAACCGCAAATGGCTTCCAGGATCCAACAGCCTAAGAACTCTGTTTTCCCAGTGCGTATATTCAGGTCATCCGCCTCATAGCGAGTGACATGTACAACCACACAATCCTTGTCTGCATCAGGGCTCTAATTGAAACAGAAACAAATTCTGAATTACTTTTCAGTATAAGAAACACAAGTTATTTAAACCACTATGTATAGCATGGCATCGAAGCTAATAAAATTTTGCATTATTAATCACCACATACTTAGATGAAAAACCACAATCGAGATCGGCAAAGAAGAAAATCACCTTGGGCAGCTCAGCGGGGGGGGGGACACATCCTCGAAGGGGGAAAACTGCTCCTGCAGTGCCACGGGGGCTGTAACCTCAAACGGGGCGTTGACCATCTCAGTAGTGGCCGTGAGCGTATCTGGGGTCGGCTCGGTGGCTGCCTCCATCTTCTTGGAGCTCTCTGTCTCGTGGGGATCAGCCTCCCGCGTCTGCTCCAATATCGGCAGATCTTTGCCTGGTTCTCCTTGGTCCATCATGAAACTGACGAATACTAGGAGACCACTGAAAGGAAAACACAATCGCAATGACAATGAAACAAAAAAGAGAGTGAGGATCGGTTACTGCTTTGCAAAAGTTCTTTTTTTCTCTGAACGAAAATATACCAACATCACGGATCCGCTTACCTTCCCTTCGTTGGGAGAGAAGAACAGTGGCAGATGCGAGTGTTGCCTTTCTTGAAGACGGTGAGGGAGAAGGGGATTCAGCGAAGAGTGAAATGATGGTTGCTTCGTCCGTCAAACTTAGACTGCGGGGAGGTGGGGTTTTGTGATACGACGGCTCGTTACTGCCGCGCTACGACCGGGGTGACTCTCCGCCTGCATACTGCCTTCTAATTTGGTGGATGGCATTTGGGCCCGCGCGCTGCATGGCCCGCATGTCGGTGAACAAAAGTATAACGACATTCAGTAGAGGGAGACGTTTCAATGACCTAGGAGGAGCCAGAAGCGGTAGAGTGTCTCCACTGTACTAGTAGTAATTGTTTTTCTGGTAGCTGTAGAGTGTCTCCACTGTACTAGTAGTAATTGTTTCTCTGGGCCCAAGACAAAACAGCCCATCCACACTAGTAAATAGTAAAATCAATTCAAAAGCCCATATATTTACTGAATGAGAGGCGCTACCCACACCCAGCACACCGCCCCCCCCCAAAAAAACCTGGGTGCTCTTCTTCCTCCTCGCTCCCACCCACCTCACGTCAGCTCGCTCCACTCGTACCCCCAAATTCCTCACCTCACTCCTACAGAAAACCCCAGCTCCCCTTCTTCCTCACTCCTACAGAAAAACCCCCAGCTCCCCTTCTTCTTCACTCGCACTACAACTAGGCTCGTCATTCGTTACTCTGCTCAAATCCGTGAGCGCGACGCGACGCCCTCGAGGAAAATGGAGTCGGCTGACCCCAGCGCCAAGAAGATGAGGCTCCCGCCAGCGGCGACGCCTGTTGTAGATCCCGCACCCGGCAGCGCGGGGAGAAGCGGCGACCCCGCCCCCACCGGATCCCAGGAACCCGTAGAATCTCGGGTGGACCGCATCAGCGATCTCCCGGACGCCGTCCTTGGGGAGATCATCTCGCTTCTCCCCACCAAGGATTGCTGCCGCACCCAAGTCCTCTCAATTCGGTGGCGCCCTCTATGGCGCGCCGTGCCCCTTAATCTCGACTGTCGTCAGCTATCTCTCTTCAATGATTTTGAAATCCCCAGAGCCATCATCTCCTCCCACCAGGGCTCCGTTCAAAGCCTCTGCATCCCGTCATGCTACCTGAGCAAGCATACCATGCCCTGCATGGTGGACGCCTGGCTGAAATCCCCTGAATTCACAGAACTACAGCTGCTTGAGTTCTACTATTCCCCTGGAAATCACATACCACATACCGAACGCCATGAACTTGTGCCCTCAGCACCGATGTCCATCTCGCGGTTTTCCTCCTCTCTCCACACCGCCACCTTTGCGCTGTGCTACCTACCAGACAATCTGGTACTAAACCTTCGACTCCCATTTCTCAAGAAACTTTCACTTGTGCGGGTTCGTATATCGGAGGCCTCATTGCACAGCATCATCCACTCCAGTTGCCCTGCCCTGGAGTGCTTGGTGCTTGTTTTCACAGTTAGAATCGGTTGTCTCCAAATAAAGTCGCCTAACCTTGTAAGAATTGGAATTTCTTTTGACGGAAGGCAGCTCATCATCCAAGATGCCCCTTCACTTCAAAGGTTGATCCTTGATTCTAGTTATTCACCGTTGCAAATAACCGTCCTCTCTGCGCCTAAACTGGAGACCTTGGGTGTAATACATGATCTCTGTGCTCATTTCAATATGGTGTTTGGCTCCACAGTTCTTCAGGTACTTTATATTATCATCTACACTTGTAACCATAAGCTGCATTTTAAATTTCTGCGCATAAGTTATATATCATCTTGGAGTACACATTTTGTACTAATATTATGTTCTATGCTCAATGAAGAGTTTCTCCATGGATGGCCTATCAATGGTGCTGGATTCTGTCAAGATCTTATATATCCAAATGAATAGTTTTGATCTGAACAAGATTATTGGCTTGCTGCAATGCTTTCCATGTCTGGAGAAGTTGTATATAAAGGTGATAATTTCACGCACATTGGAAGCCCGCATATAGTGTACTAGAATTAACCGTTCAGCTGTTGCTCTTTCGACACTCTTCTTTTAGACCTTAACTGTTTTCAATCTTCATGTCTATTTAGGCAACAGGACGGGGTAAGAAAGTTATAACCAATCGGTGGATTCGTAAGCATCGGGATTTTCTCACTTCTCATGAGATTCGATTGAAGACAATAACGCTAGAACGATATGTAGCCAACCGTGCAAACACTAGATTTGTCACATTCTTCCTGCTGAATGCGAGGTTACTATTGTCCATCAGGCTTAAGTTTATCAGCAGCATGGTTTTGACGGATGGGTATGTCGAAGAGCAAAAAAAGGAGTTTCAGGTGGGCAAAAGAGCTTCTGAACGTGTCGGGCTTCTATTTACAACATATTGTGGTCATAATCCAGTAAATTTTACGACCCAGGATGTTCATTCTATGGACCTGACCGATCCATTTGACTGTGACTGCCGAAAACAGTGCTGGAGTTAGATGTTGTTGCCCTTTTCAACCTGGGTTTTTTTGTAAACCTGATGAACAATTAACCCTCGTGCTTTTGTACAGTTTGTAAGCTGGAGTTAGATGTTCCTGCCCTTTTCAACTCGGCTGTGACTGTCATATTTTCTTTGAAACAAGGCAAATGGCTTGCCATTCGTTTAATTTAGAGTGAAATATTGTAACAAATCCCAACCAAGGGAAATAACATCACTCTCGCCGGCTGCTTGAGCTCACTGTGCATTACAGAAGCCAAGTGATTAGCCCCCACCAGCACCCACAAACTTATTTCGAACTAGCACATCAAATGGGCTGTAAATTTTCATAGGAAAGGCTGCATGACCGTGACAGATTTGGATTCTGACATTTGGGACCCGCGAGGAAATAGCCTATCCAAGGTGGTGTCGACTTACTAGCCAGTCAACAAACGATTCTGCCTACCAGCCGTTGGATTGACATCCAACATCTGTCGTGTATCTTCTATCTCTTGTCTTCTTCTTCCTCCAGCCGCCCAAACCAAACCACCCCGTCGGCTCCGCCTGCTCCCGCCTCCCATGGCTGGCTGCGCCTCCGCCGCCCTACCGTACGTACCCTCCAACGTTGGCCAGTCCCTCCCTCTATTCCCCCACACGTCCTGTTATTCTCCGGCGACGTCAGCCCCAACACGCACCCGCACCCGAACCAGTCAACCCTCGTACTCCCCTCCGCCTGCGACTGGACCGGCGCATCTTCCACGGCTCCTGTTCGTTCCGTCCGAGGCCTCGCCGTCGTCCTCCGCCTTGCGGCCTTGGTTCGCTCGCCGTGCGCGGTGCGCCGCCCTCTTGCGTTGTCAACGTCGTCAACAACCGAGAGGAACAAGGAGATGACTGTACGTGGAGAGGATGACAGTAGGGACCCACCAGCGTCATGGCAGTACGCAAGCAAGTGCCTCTATATTACAAGCCCAAAAATATGGTTCCTCCTAATGGTTGGACATCTGGGGCTCACGCCATTGTCAACGTAGTCAATAAACGAGAGAATTACACTACGAGCGGCTGACACCAGGGACCCAGCAGGTCGCGCAGTTTTTTTGAGGAACAAGCAGTTGTTATTTATACTAGTTTTAGCGACGGATCATGGTAACAACGGGGCTGTGCGGGGGCCATGGCACGTCTAGCCAGGGTTTTATTTATGTTTACCACATCATGAGCCCAGTTGTGTTTTTTTCTTGCTGAAAATGGCTAGCCCAGTTCTATTTTTTAAAGAAATACCCAAACAAGGCCTACTTGCTTTATCGGCCCTGCTGGGCTGCAAATCTTTCAAGACGAGGAGAGTTTCATTCGGTTTGCCCAGAAATGGGCTGTACATTTTTAAAACACATCAAACCGGGAATTAGTTTCAATTTTTTCATTACAAGATTTTAAATTCCATTGATTTTTATGCATGGACAATTATTTGGATTTTTTATTTATATAAATTATTTTTCAAAATAGTTTGAATGTGAATCGATATTTCTGGATTAAAAACAGTTGACCGCACCGAAATATGCAAAATTTCGTATACTTTTTAACCGTGGCCACAATATGGGGTGTAATGCTAACAAAAAGAAGATGGGCTGCAAAAAAATTCTGAAGAATTAGCAAATGGGCTGTACATTGTTAGAAATAATGGCAGATGCGTTGTATGCTGTTTTCCACAGATTTGAGGCTGACTTGTGCGCCTACTACAGGTTGATGCGTATGCTTTCATAAAAAAAGGTTGACGTACACACAACGCCCTGTCAACTTAGTCAACACACGAGAGCAGTGATTGTTGGATGTCCATCCAACGACTGTCGTGCTTCTTCAATCTCTGCTCTTCATGCTCCAGCCGCTCAAACAAGCGCCGACGGGACTGCCTGCTCCCTCCTCCCGCGGCCGGCTATGCTGCCGCGCAGGCCTCACAGCCCCACCGTACTCCCATCGCTGGCCTAGCCATCCCTCTACTCACCCACACCTGCTGTTATTCTCAGGGGACGGCAGATGAACCAGTAAACCCTCGTACTCCTCCGCGTGGGAAACAAATGCCGAGTATTCCCTGGCTCCGTGTCATTCCCTTCCTAGGCCTTGCCGTCGTCCATCGCCCTGTTGCTCTCGGCGCGGCCTAGTCAACGTGGTACTGTACGTGGAGAGGCTGACAGCTAGGTCCACGGACGCACGCAAGGAAATGCCTCCTTATTACGTGCAAAATAATGATTCCTCCACCTGACAGCTAGGACCCACAGGAAGGGCCTCTGTATTTCGTGAAATAAACGTTCCCCCCACGGACAGGTCGGACCCACTAGCTATATCTTCGCACGCAAAGAAGTGCCTCCTTATTAAGCCCAAAAAATGAATACCCCCTGCTAGCTGGGACCCACCATATTGTTGGGCTGACTTGTGGGCCTACTAAGTTGATGGGGACGGAGAGCTTTGTCAACTTAGTCAATACTCCAGTGACCGTATGATGTCCATCCAACGGCCATAGTGCTTCTTCAACCTCTGGTATTCTTGCTCCAGCTGCCCAAAGCAGCGCCGTTCGTGCCTCCTGCTCCTACCTCCCATGGCCAGTTGTGCTACCGCGGAGGCCTCACCGCCCCCATACTACTCCCACCACTGGCCAGGCCATCCCTCCACTCACCCACACCCCCTGTTATTCTGCGGCGACGGCAGCCTCACACCGCAGCCGAACCAGTGAACCCTCGTACTCCTCTCCGCGTGGGCATCCACTGCCGCGTCTTCCCCGGCTCCGCGTCGTCCCCTTCCTAGGCCTCACCGTCGTCCACCGCCGTGGTGCTCTCGGCGCGTCGTGGTCAATGTGGTCAACGACCGACTTCCATCGGAAGAGTACTGTACGTGGAGAGGCTGACAGCTGGGTCCACGGCAGCCGCAAGGAAGTGCCTCCTTATTACACGGAAAAATAATTATTCCTCCACCTGACAGCAGGGACCCACCGGACGGGCCACCAGTATTTCGCGAAAAAAACGTTTCCCCCTGACTGCTGGGACCCACCGGACGGGCCACCATATTTCGCGAAAAAACGTTCCCCCCGCTGTCAGCTCGGACCCACCGGAAGTGCCTCCTTATTACGCACAAAAAATGAATACTCCCCTTGCTAGTTGGGACCCACCTTGGTGGTAGGCTGACTTGTGGGCCTACTAAGTTGACGGGGACGGAGGGCTTTGTCAACTTAGTCAATATGAACGATTCTAGCTCCAGTGACCGTACATGTCCATCCAACGGCCGTAGTGCTTCTTCAACCTATGGTCTTCTTGCTCCAGTCGCCCAAACCAGCGCCGGCCGTGCCGCGTGCTCCTGCCTCCCATTGTCAGTTGTGATGCCGCAGAGGCCTCACCGTCCCCTACTACTCCCACCACTGACCAGGCCATCCCTCTACTCACCCACACCCCCTATTATTCTGCGGCGACGGCAGCCTCACACCGCAGCCGAACCAGTGAACCCTCGTACTCCTCTCCGTGCGGGCTTCCACTATCGTGTCTTCCCCGGATCCGCGTCGTTCCCTTCCTAGGCCTCGCCGTCGTCCACCGCCCTGGTGCTCTCGGCGCGGAGTGGTCAACGTGGTCAAGGAACGACTTCCATCGGAAGAGTTCTATACGTGGAGAGACTGACAGCTGGCTCCACGGCGGCCGCAAGGAAGTACCTCCTTATTACGCGCAAAATAATTATTCCTCCACCTGACAGCAGGGACCCACCGAACGGGCCACCGTATTTCGTGACAAAAATGGTCCTCCCTGACTGATGGGACCCACCATCTACATCTTCGCACGCAAGGAAGTGCATCTAGAAAAAACGATTCGCCCCCGTGACTGTTGGGACTCACCAGCTACATCTTCGCACGCAAGGAAGTGCGTGACAGTCGGGACCCACCTGGTCAAAGAGTGCATAGCGTTGTCATTCTGGTCGCGAACTTGTACGTACATACTAGTTGATGTAGAGGCGCACACGTGTCATAGTAGAGGCGCACACGTGTCATAGTAGAGGCGCGCACGTAGAATGTACACGTACGTATAACAGCCAGGGTGCAAGAAACAAAATACGGCCACGTACGTACATATGGGTGGGGTTTTGAACGCCTACTCGCGCATACGTACGGCCAGGGCTCGTGTACATGGCTGGGTCGAAACCGAGAAACTGCGTCGTCGTCCTGTTCATGGGGAGGCAACGGAATGCGTCGTGTTCATCGGGAGGCAGAGGAATGCGTCGTGTTCATCGGGAGGCAACAAAACGCATGGGAGCCAACCGGCTTGGACGGAACAGGCAATGGAAACGAGGCCTGGCATACTGCAGAATGGAGGAAACGGCCTTGTGTTCGACCGGACACGTTTGAAACGGGATCCTATTCATCGGGAGGTGTCTGGCGTACCGCAAAACGGAGGAAACGGACCTCCTATGGTCGAAGTGGGGGTCCTGTTGATCGAGAGGGGTGTGGCGTACCGCAAAACGGACAAAACAGACTTGTGTTGGAGCGCTACAGTCGAAACGGAGGGCCTGTTCATCGGGAGGGGTGTGGCATACTGCAAAACAGGACTCCATGGGTTACTGTTCATCTCCACCATCGAACTCCTACAGCCTCCATGGGCTACCGTCGACCTCCTCCAGCCTCCACGGGCTCCTGTTCATCCAGCCTCCACCGCGCGCTACTCCACCGGCTACTGTTCAACCACCCCTCCACGGGCACCCCTCCACCGTATACTGTTCATCCAGCCCTCCACGGGGTCGTCCTGTTCATCTAGCCCTCCACGGGGGTCCTGTTCATCTAGCCCCAACCGGCTCGATCATCAGGGTCCTGTTCATCTAGAGGCAAGGCCACGGGGTCCTATTCATCCACCCCCACCGCTCACTGTTCATCCACCCCCCCCCCCCGCAACGCTCACTGTTCATCTAGAGAGGCAGCATCGATCGGCTTCAGTTAGCAGCAATAGCGAAGGAATCGCTCGATCAGGTTCAGTTAACAGCCATCGATCGATCGCTCAGTAACGCGTAGCCTGTAGTGCAATCGCTCGGGTTCAATTAGAGCCCAACGCCTCACTCGGGTTCAGTTAGAGCTAACGCCTCGCACACACACGCGTACGTGTATGAGAGAAACCCGCATCGCTCGGCCCCCGACCTCCCACCGTAACCGGGAACTCGCCGAAATTTTCCTCGCCCTCGCTTCTACCATGGTTTTTTCCGTCATGGACGGCCCAAAGAATGTCATGCAGCTATGTCTCCGGCCCGCCCAGACGAAAAAGCCCATTATCTTCATGATTTTTTTTGTCATAGAAGTAGGAGCCCACCACATCTATAATGATACCGGGTTTTGTCACAATTATCATCATAGAAGTGTCATAAGTATGACAGGAAAAAATTCGTTTGGCCCAAAATGTCACAGATGTGTCTTTTTTTGTAGTGCAATGCACCAAAGTTGGTTGAAAAATCACATGTGTGTCCTTGGGTGAATTTCTAGGTCCCATGCAAGAAATGGAAATGAAATTCTAACATCTGGGTATCGTGGCTCGGCTGGAAAGATTGAGAAACTTGGTTTTTTTAACTCATGTAAATCCAAAACACGCCTGAAAATCATGAAACTTGGCATGGTGTCATGACATGGCACCAACATGGTGCGGTAAATTTTTTGGCCGAATTGGGACAACCATTGGTATAAGCTTCTTGCAAACCGGAGCTTCTCTCAAGAAGGCTTGTGGTTCCGAGAGGGGACGTGACACCTCCGTGTGCGAAACGACATACGTACACTGCCTTCTCCTGCCTTAATTTGTTTATACAAGCAGAATAGACCAACTATCATGCTAAATTTTGGAATGGGTTTGTTTGGCCCTTTTTATACATTAATTGAATTTTTGTGCATTTAATGTGCACAGTTCAAATTTGAACTACAAGCACATGCTCCAGTGCACCAAAGTTGGTTGAAAAATCACATGTGTGTTCTTGGGTGAATTTCTAGGTCCCATGCAAGAAATGGGAATGAAATTCAAACATCTGGACGTCGTGGCTTGGCCGGAAAGATTGAGAAACTTGGTTTTTCAAATCATGTCAATCCAAAACACACCTAAAAATAATGAAACTTGGCATGGTGTCATGACATGGCACCAACATGTTGCGGTAAATTTTTTGCCCGAAATTGGGACAAGCTTTGGTATAAGCTTCTTGCAAACCGGAGCTTCTCTCAAGAAGGCTCATGGTTCTGAGAGGGAACGTTTCACCTCCATGTGCGAAACAACATACATACACTACCTTCGCCTGCCTTAATTTGTTTACATAGGCAGATTAGACCAACTATCGTGCTAAATTTTGGAATGATTCCGAGTTCGTTTGGCCTTTTTTATACATTAATTGAATTTCTGGGCATTTAATGTGCACAATTCAAATTTGAACTACAAGCACATGCTCCAGTGCACAAAAGTTGGTTGAAAAATCACATGTGTGTCCTTGGGTAAATTTTGTAGGTCCCATGCAAGAAATGGGAATGAAATTCAAACATCTGGGTGTCGTGGCTCGGCCAGAAAGATTGAGAAACTTGGTTTTTTAATTCATGTAAAGCCAAAACACGCCTGAAAATCATGAAACTTTGCATGGTGTCATGACATGGCACCAACATGTTGCGGTAAATTTTTTGGCCGAATTGGGACAAGCTTTGGTATAAGCTTCTTGCAAACCGGACCTTCTCACAGGAAGGCTCGTGGTTTCGAGAGGGAACGTGTCACCTCCGTGTGTGAAATGACATATGTACACTGCCTTCTCACGCCTTAATTTGTTTACACACAAAGATTAGACCAAATAGAAGTATCGTGCTAAATTTTGGAATTATTCCGGGTTCGTTTGGCCTTTTTTTATACATTAATTGAATTTCTGGGCATTTAATGTGCATAATTCAAATTTGAACTACAAGCACATGCTCCAGTGCACCAAAGTTGGTTAAAAAATCACATGTGTGTCCTTGGGTGAATTTCTAGGTCCCATGCAAGAAATGAGAATGAAATGCAAGCATCTGGGTGTCGTGGCTCGGCCGAAAAGATTGAGAAACTTCATTTTTTAATTCTTGTAAATCCAAAATACGCCTGAAAATCATGAAACTTGGCATGTCATGACATGGCACCAACATGCTGTGGTAATTTTTCTGTCCGATTTGCGAAGGCGCGCACATTAAAAATCAACAAAGTCATTTTGGAATAAGTGTTGTCACATTACAAATCAGAAACACAACTATTATTGAAACCGTGGGTGTTCTACTTACCAATTACGTGCCGCCACGCATCCCTTTTTTATTGGCTAGGAGGTGTCGTGTGGGGTACCTATTTGAGTACGGGAGGCGTGCGATCAGCCCCATGCGCATGCTCATCGGGAGGAGAGCCCTTTGACCTCTATCCGCCGCGCACCTCCCTCCCAACGTCTTCATTAATGGCGCCCGAGCCCCTGTTTCTCGACGTGGCTATGTCTCACTAGACTGAGATTTAAGAGAGGAAAGTGAAAATCTGAAAAGAAAGTTTTGCGGATCTTGATGTAAGATCCGACGGACCTATACAGCATCGACTGCGACTTATAGCAAGCATGATGAATATAAGGACGATGACAGTGGATAATAATTGTCTTACATATCTAGGAAGATAACTAATAAATCCACATGCGGCTACACCCGAAATACATAAGGGCAAAAGAAGAAGGAAGACGCATACAACGATCTGGCTCGTTGATCTCTACTTTCTTGATGCGATGCAGGTCGCGGAGACTAGTTCTCGCCGCGAGCAGCCATGTCTCTTTCATCAGTTTCATGTCCTTAATACACTGCTCGGAAGCAACCGCAGATTCCTCCACCAGCCTGTCGCGCTTGATGCGGAGCATGGCATTCTCGTCCATAAGTTTCTTGATGAGGACGACCGTCCTCTTCAACAAGGCAGCAGTCTCCTCCGCCTGCTCCACCCTTCCGGCGATCTTCATCCTCAGCAGGTCGCGGTCGGCCCAGAGTTGTTCAAAGGAGGCATTCAACTCGTCCTGCAGCTTCATCCAGTCAGAGATCTGATCGATCTGGCTATGGACGATCGTGTGCATGCGCCTGTAAGAGTCCTCGCCTGCTCGCAAGAGATTTTCCCAGGTCGCCACGGCGCGGGAGGACATCTCTGCTGCATTCGTGGCACGACAGGACATCTCTGCTGCTTCCGCGGCGCGACCGGACCAGTCTGTTGCAATGACAGCATGGTGGGACCTCTGTGCTGCTTCGACGGTGCAGCAATACCTCCGTGCTACTTCGGCGGTGCGGTGGGACATGTCGGCTGCTTTCGTGGCTAAGCGGGACATCTCTCGTGCTTTTGCTTCCATGCTTGCCTCTCTGTGGTGGTAATCTCTCGACCGAGAACTCAATCTGGCCATGGCAGACGCAAGAGAACGATGTTGGATGACTTGTTTGCTTTTGTGGATGAGGAGTTGAGGAAGGAATGTGCAGTCATCTTGGCATAGTACAATATTTATAACTGAGTACTAATACGCTCCTATGTGGGAAACTATTTAGGTTTTGATCAGTGTGAATAGGTTTGCAATATGGAAGGTGACGGGACGCAGGCTCAAAATTTATTGACGGTTCTATAATTTCTAAGTGCGGCACTATTCCCGAATGGCGTAATGTGGGCATGCTTTCTCGGCCGCGTAGGTGGCATTTGGTGCACCGCAATAGGCAATGCCAGCACACGTCTTGTTGCCAGAACCGTGTGTGCTCGTTATTACCATCGCGCATGCTTCTTTTAATTAGAATGTGTGCCCGTCTTGCGCACACACGTTGATCTGTCTAACTGTTTCTATTTGTTGTGGCTAATCGCAAATAGTTCACCCATGTGAAGTGTATGCCATCAATCACACACACCTTTGATCTGGCTGAACGTTTTTCTTCTGTTGCCTAATCGCAAACAGTTAATCCTTTTGAAGCGTATGCCCTCAATCGCACACACCTTTATCTAGCTGTCTGTTTCTGTTGTTCCTCCTCATCACAAATAGTTAATCCGATTGAACTGTATGCCGTATATCGCACACACCTTCATCTGGCTGCCCATTTCCGTTCTTCTTCCTCATCGCAAATAGTTCATTGAACCGAACCGTATGACGTGCATTACACATGCAACTAAAATATGAAGTGTGTTTGATGCATCTGTCCTCGCAAACGTTTTGCAAATTTTTGACGGTTTTCTTACACCACCGTTTGCGATTATTGCATTGCCCACAGTTTGTAGTGTCGCGTTAGTAGCATCCTGCAGTAGTGTTAAAACATGAGAAACATATACAAGTGTTATATTCCTAGTTCTTAATCATGCTTGGTATGGATAAATGGGCTTTCCCTGTGGCTTGAATTAATCTAATGAATATGTAATGTGCTTATTTTTCATCAACATATTTTACTGATAGCATGCGAACCCTTACTTAACCTGATGACTAACTACCTTATATGTGTTGCAGGGAAACAATGGGAAGCACCGAGGTTTAAAATCGAGGTTAGTACGTGCATGGTCTGTTGTCTAATAGCACATTATTGTGCAATTGCAGGAACCATTCTAATATTTTCGGTTTTTAACAATTTGGTCTTGCACATGTAGGTCCTGCTGTTAGAGGTTTTGGCCCACTGTTCGAACCTTTTTGCATATGGGGAAATGAATTGTCCATGAATATCAATCAAGTTAAGAAACTCAGAAAGATTGTTAGAATAAAGAAATTAGCGACAAACAAAAAACAAGATCTTTGTCTGCACAATGAAGAAGACATCAGTTCACTACAAGATGTTACTAACTATTATATCTTGCCTTTTTTATTCCTTTGCCCCATTTCCAATATAGAGAAGATATTTATGCACATCCTTGTTTTCAGGCCTTTCCAAAGCAGTTCACTGATTATTACCACTCAAACCACCTCTATGGTCAGGAGGCGAGGAAGGTTTGAATACAACACCCATGATTCAATATTGAAGTGTTCCTGAAGAGGACGAAGGATGGACAGTCAATCATCCACAGGCACTGACCTAAAGTTGCAAAGACATTCAACATCAATGAAGGCTCAATATCCACCTTCCGCTTCAGCAGTCTTCCCGATGAGATGGATCTGTCTATGTACTATCTATGATGCTAATTTCGAAAGGTTCTAGATGTTGCATGTGAAACTTGGTGCTGGTGCAGTTGTGTAATGGGGTAGCTGAGTGCTGAAGCTATATCATGTTGTAGTCTGATGTATTTCAATTATGAAATCCTGCTTCCTTAATATGGGAATGAAATGTATTATGTGTTAATATGAATGTCAATTAGATTAACAAATGGATTATTAATAATATAGCAATTAGCCTGCTAATTGTTTTTGCTATTACAAACGGTTATTGAGAAAATACCGTGGGCGATGACCAAAGGCAATGCATACAGTTTCTATGAATAAACCGTGTTGGATCTATGAACAATCACACACGACATTCTCTTCAAAACTGTTTGCATTAGGCCACCTTGTGCCAACGTTTACCACATAAAATCTGTGTGTGATTGACAGCCTTTGCCACACAGTTTCTTCTACGCACAGTGTGTGATGCATTCAATAACGCAAACGATAAAATTGTTAATATTATATGTGATGGCAACACTATCACAAATGATTTAACGGGGAAAATTGTGTGTGATGTACCTACAAACGGAAACGTTTTCCTTGGAGCGATTGTGTGGGATGTATATACGAACGGAAACATTCAGCGGGGACTGACTGTGTGGGATGTACTTACGACCGGAAATGATTTGGCCAATATAATTGTATTTTCTTAGCACTACTATACGTATAACCATATTTTCTCGCTCGCCGGTTGCACACGACCTCATTTTGCCGAGCGTGTGTACCAGGAGGGCATATCCCTGACAGTTTTCTAGGTTGTGTGGGAAGGACCCCCCCTATTGCCCACACTCACTTGGCGACGGTTCCAAATGCCATCGCGGAAAGGGGTTAAAAAATGTATGTATAAATGTCTGTATATACCCTCTCGTGGCAGCGGGGTCCTAATGGAAACTAACGGATATTAAGGCCTCCTTTTAATAGAGTACCAGACCAAAGCATTAACACTTAGTGAATACATGAACTCCTCAAACTACGATCATCATCGAGAAGTATCCCGATTATTGTCACTTTGGGGTTGCCGGATCATAACACATAGTAGGTGACCATAGACTTGCAAGATAGGATCAAGAACTCACATATATTCATGAAAACACAATAGGTTCAGATCTGAAATCATGGCACTCGGGCCCTAGTGACAAGCATTAAGCATAGCAAAGTCATAGCAACAACAATCTCAGAACATAGTGGATACTAGGGATCAAACCCTATCAAAACTAACTTGATTGCATGGTAAATCTCATCCAACCCATCACCGTCCAGCAAGCCTACGATGGAATTACTCACGCACCGCAGTGACCATCATGAAATTGGTGATGGAGGATGGTTGATGATGATGACGGTGACGAATCCCCCTCTCCGGAGCCCCGAACGGACTCCAGATCAGCCATCCCGAGAGAGATTAGGGCTTGGTGGCGGCTACGTATCGTAAAACACGATGAAACTCTCTAATTTTTTTCTCCACGAACGTGATAATATGGAGTTGGAGTTGAGGTTGGTGGAGGTCCAGGGGGGCACGAGGCAGGGGGCGCACCCCCCACCCTCGTGGACAGGGTGTGGGCCCCCTGGTGCTGATTCTTTCGCTAGTATTTTTAATTGATTCTGAAAAGTTGCTCCGTGGATTTTCAGGTCATTCCGAGAACTTTTATTTCTGCACAAAAATAACACCATGGCAATTCTGCTGAAAACAACGTCAATCCGGGTTAGTTCCATTCAAATCATGCAAGTTAGAGTCCAAAACAAGGGCAAAAGTGTTTGGAAAAGTATATACGACGGAGACGTATCAACTCCCCCAAGCTTAAACCTTTGCTTGTCCTCAAGCAATTAGGTTGACAAACTGAAAGTGATAAAGAAAAACTTTTGCAAACTCTGTTTGCTCTTGTTGTTGCAAATATATAAAGCTAGCATTCAAGTTTTCAGTAAAGATTATGAACTAACCATATTCACAATAACACTTAGGTCTCATGTTTACTCATATCAATGGCATAATCAGCTAGCGAGCAATAATAATAAATCTCGGATGACAACACTTTCTCAAAACAATCATAATATGATATAACAAGATGGTATCTCGCTAGCCCTTTCTGAGACCGCAAAACATATATGCAGAGCACCTTTAAAGATCAAGGACTGACTAAACATTGTAATTCAAGGTAAAAGAGATCCAGTCATAGTCATACCCAATATAAATTAATAGTAATGCATGCAAATGACAGTGGTGCTCTCCAGCGGGTGCTTTTTAATAAGAGGGTGATGACTCAACATAAAAGTAAATAGATAGGCCCTTCGCAGAGGGAAGCAGGGATTTGTAGAGGTGCTAGATCTCGATTTTGAAATAGAGATAAATAACATTTTGAGCGGTATACTTTCACTATCAACATAACAACTGAGAGATCTCGATATCTTCCATGCTAAACACATTATAGGCGGTTCCCAAACAGAATGGTAAAGTTTATACTCCCCCGCCACCAACAAGCATCAATCCATGGCTTGCCCGAAACAACGGTGCCTCCAACTAACAACAATCCTGGGGGAGTTTTGTTTGCAATTATTTTGATTTGATTTAAGCATGGGACTGGGCATCCCGGTGACCAGCCATTTTCTCGTGAATGAGGAGCAGATTCCACTCCTCTTGAGAATAACCCGCCTAACATGGAAGATACAGATAGGCCTGGTTGATGCATGAGTTGTTCGATCATACAAAACAGAATTTCATTTGAAGGTTTGGAGTTTGGCACATACAAATTTACTTGGAACGACAGGTAGATACCGCATATAGGAAGGTATGGTGGACTCATATGGAATAACTTTGGGGTTATGGAGTTTGGATGCACAAGCAGTATTCCCGCTTAGTACAGGTGAAAGCTAGAAAGAGACTGGGAAGTGACCAACTAGAGAGCGACAACAGTCATGAACATGCATTAAAATTAATCAACACTGAGTGCAAGCATGAGTAGGATATAATCCACCATGAACATAAATATTGTGAAGGCTATGTTGATTTTGTTTCAACTACATGCGTGAACATGTGCCAAGTTAAGTCACTCGAATCATTCAAAGGAGGATACCACCCTATCATACCACATCACAACCATTTTAATAGCATGTTGGCACGCAAGGTAAACCATTATAAACTCGTAGCTAATTAAGCATGGCATAAGCAACTATAATCTCTAATTGACATTGCAAACATGTTTATTCATAATAGGCTGAATCAGGAACGATGAACTAATCATATTTACAAAAACAAGAGAGGTCGAGTTCATACCAGCTTCTCTCATCTCAATTAGTCCATCATATATCGTCATTATTGTCTTTCACTTGCACGACCGAACGGTGTGTATAATAGTAATAGTGCACGTGCATTGGACTAAGCTGGAATCTGCAAGCATTCAATTCAAGGGAGAAGACAAGGTAATATGGGCTCTTGGTTAAATCAACAATAATGCATATAAGAGCCACTCAACATTTTTCATCATGGTCTTCTCCTCTCGACCCCCAAAGGAAAGGAAAGAAATAAAACTATTTACACGGGAAAGATCCCAACAAGCAAAAGAAGAACGAGAAATCTTTTTGAGTTTTCTTTTAATTACTACTACAAGCATGGAAAGTAAACTAACTAATTTTTTGGTTTTTCTTAAGGTTTATCAAACACACAAGAAGAAGGCTAGAAAAAGAAAATAAACTAGCATGGATAGTACAATGAAAAAGTATGAGCACCGACAACTAAAATGAGTGTGTGAACATGAATGTAATGTCGCTGAGAAATACGTACTCCCCCAAGCTTAGGCTTTTGGCTAAATTGATCTATGCCAATGGATGGCCTGGAGGATATCCGAAGTTGTAACCAGGGTCGTACTGAGATGCAGCAACCATTGCATCATGAACTGCAGCTTGGAGGCGAGTTGCCTCCGTCCTCCTCTCATACGCATTCGCCTCCTCCCTGGTGATAATATATCTTCCTTTTGCCTGATAATCAAAGAAGGCAGGAGCAGGGAGAGTAATATGGACAGCGTGACGTCTGTCAAAGATTGGTCGATACTGGAGGAATTGTTCATTCCTCTCAAGGAAATGATGATTAACCATGGCATTATAATCTAAATAAGCGGGAGGAAACTCCCTATCATTTTCATGTATGGGTATACCAAGATAATTAGTCACACGGGTCGCATAAATACCTCCAAACAAGTCTCCATCTAAACCATTATTATGCAACCTACGTGCAACAATTACCCCCAAGTTATATTGTTTATCACCTAGCACAGCACTCTTGAGGACACTAAGATCCGGAACACACATGTGACATGCCTCATCTTTACCGTTAATGCATCTACTAATGAAAAGAACAAAATAATGTATAGCAGGAAAATGAATGCTCCCTATGGTAGCTTGTGCTATTTCTCTAGATTCCCCCACAGTGATACTAGCAAGAAAGTCTTTATATTCAGATTTACGAGGTTCATTAACACTGCCCCACTGCGGGAGTTTACAAGCAGTAGTAATATCTTCTAAGTCCATGGTATATGATTTATCATTAAGATCAAACAGGACATTCTGAGAATTGCGCGAAGATGTAAATTTAAACCTTCTCACAAAGGAGTCAATCAAATGGTAGTATTGAGGGCACTTATCTTGCATGAATTCCTCAAGATCAGCATTACGCACATATGCTTCAAATTCATCCCTGATGCCTGCTTTGACCACAAACTCCTCTGACGGCCATTCACAAGGCCGCACATAAGCTTCCCTCGGTGGTTCATCGTCCTGCTCACGTATTGCGAGCCTGGTTCCTTGCTTCCTTGAAGAACCACCTTGGTACATTTTCCTAGACATATTTCTTCCTCTGAAAAATTTCTGAAATTTTTAGTAACTCAAAATAAAAGTGCACCAAACTCAACAAAATTGATAGCAACTACTCCCACAAGTGCCTAGAGACTATATCATGCATTAGAATTACCTGGGACCATATAAATTTGGTATGCAAGCTCAAGAACAGGGTCACCTAGGAAGCAAAAATTTGCAATGAATAAAGCACTAGAACAAAAACTAATTAAACCATTGGAGGAGCTACATACCAAGGAACAATCCCCCAAAGCAGTTTTGTGAATGGAGCTTTGAGCAAGGAGATCGAAAATGGCAGCAAAATGAGCTAGAACTCGTGCTTCAGCTGGATAGTGATTTTTTTGGGAGGAAGAAGAAGTGTGTGGGTGCAGGAATAAGTGGAGAGGGCCACCATGGGCCCACGAGGCAGGGGCGTGCCCAAGGGGGTAGGGCGCGCCCATGACCCTCGTGGCCAGGTGCCAGCTCCACCTGATGTGTTCTCACTGCCAGATATTCTCAAATATTCCAGAAAAAACCATACTAAATTTGTAGGGCATTTGGAGAACTTTTTTTTCTGGGTATTTTTTATTGCATGGATAATTCAGAAAACAGACAGAAAATACTAATTTTACTTTATTTAATCTAAATAACAGAAAGTAAAAGGAGGGTACAGAAGGTTGTGCCTTCTAACTTCGTCCATCTCATGCTCATCAAAAGGAATCCACTAACAAGGTTGATCAAGTCTTGTTAACAAACTCATTCCGAATAACATGAACTCAGAGAAATTTCGAATAACACTAGGTTACCTCAACGGGGATATGCACATCCCCAATAATAAGAATCTTCTTGACAGTAGGAAGAGGAAATTCAAAACCTCCAATAATAATAGTTGGAATTTTTTCAATAGAATTGATGCTATGAACTTGAGGTTGTTTCCTCGGAAAGTGTACCGTATGCTCATTACCATTATATGAAAAGTGACATTGCATTTGTTGTAATCAATAACAGCCCCTGCAGTATTCATAAAGGGTCTACCAAGGATAATCGATATACTATCGTCCTCAGGAATATCAAGAATAACAAAGGTTTTTAAGATAGTAAAGTTTGCAACCACAACAGGCACATCCTCACAAATACCGACAGCTATAGCAGTTGATTTATCAGCCATTTGCAAACATATTTCAGTAGGTGTCAACCTATTCAATTCAAGTCTACGATATAAAGATAGAGGCATAACACTAACACCGGCTCCAAGATCACATAAAGCAGTTTTAACATAGTTTCTTTTAATGGAGCATGGTATAGTTGGTACTCCTAGATCTCCAAGTTCCTTAGGTATTCCATCCTTAAAAGTATAAATAGCAAGCATGGTGGAAATTTCAGCTTCCGGTATCTTTCTTTTATTTGTAATAATATCTTTCATGTATTTAGCATAAGGATTCACTTTAAGCATATCATTCAAATGCATACGCAAAAAGAAGGTCTAATCATTTCAGCAAAGCGCTCAAAATCCTCATCATCCTTTTTATTGGATGGCGTAGGAGGAAAAGGCACGGGTTTCTGAACCCATGGTTCTCTTTCTTTACCGTGCTTCCTAGCAATGAAGTATCTCTTATCATAACGTTGATTCTTTGATTGTGGGTTATCAAGATCAACAGCAGGTTCAATCTCTACATTATTATTATTGCTAGGTTGAGCATCAACATGAACATCATCATTAACATTATCACTAGGTTCATGTTCATCACCAGATTGTGTTTCAGCATCAGAAATAGAAATATCATTGGGATTCTCATGTGTGTCTACAACAGGTTCACGAGAAGCATGCAAAGTCCTATCATTTTTGTTTTTGTTCTTCTTAGAAGGACTAGGTGCATCTACATTATTTCTCTAAGAATCTTGTTCAATTCTCTTAGGGTGGCCTTCAGGATACAAAGGTTCCTGAGTCATTTTACCCGTTCTAGCAGCCACTCTAACAGCAAAGTCATGTTTATTATTTAATTCATCGAGTAAATCATTTTGAGATTTAAGTACTTGTTCTGCTTGAGTGGTAACCATAGAAGCATGTTTACTAATGAGTTTAAGTTCACCTTTAACTCTAACCATATAATCACTCAAGTGTCCAATCATATAAGCATTACTTTTCAATTGTCTATCAACTTAAGCATTGAAAT
This sequence comes from Triticum aestivum, assembly GCF_018294505.1. Lineage (NCBI taxonomy): Eukaryota > Viridiplantae > Streptophyta > Magnoliopsida > Poales > Poaceae > Triticum > Triticum aestivum. The sequence goes on along the minus strand of NC_057807.1, from coordinate 267,113,040 downwards.
TTTCTTGTCTAGCCATAAAGTCATCAAATTCATCCAAGCATTGGCTAGCAAACTTAGTAGACGAGATTTCAACTTTATCATATCTATAGAGAGAATTTACCTTTACTACCTGTGTCGGGTTATCAAGGCCATGTATTTCTTCAATAGGTGGTACATTGAGACCCTGTATTTCTTCAACAGGAGGTAAATTCTTAACATCTTCAGCTTTAATACATTTTTCTTTCATAGATTTCTTTGCCTCTTGCATATCTTCAGGACTGAGAAATAGAACACCCCTTTTATTTGGAGTTGGTTTAGGAGTTGGCTCAAGAATTGGCTCAGGAATTGGCTCAGGAAGTGTCCAATTATTTTCATTAGTCAACATATTATTCAATAGTAATTCAGCTTGAGCGACTGTTCTTTCCCTAAAAACACAACCAACACAACTATCCAAATTGTCTTTGGAAGCATCGGTTAGTCCATTACAAAAGATATCAAGTATTTTATTTTTCTTAATAGGATGATCAGGCAAAGCATTAAGTAAACATGCTTCTATAGGAGGTAAATTCTTAACATCTTCAGCTTTACTACTTGTCTATAGAGAGGATGATCAGGCAAAGCATTAAGTAAACATGCTTCTATATTCAATAGTAATTGTCTATAGAGAGAGTTTACCTTTACTACTTGTGTCGGGTTATCAAGACAATGTGGTTCTTCAACAGGCGGTATATTAAGACCATATATTTCTTCAATAGGAGGTAAATTCTTAACATTTTCAGCTTTAATACCTTTTTCTTTCATTGATTTCTTTGCCTCTTGCATATCTTCAGGACTGAGAAATAAAACACCTCTCTTCTTCAGAGTGGGTTTAGGAATAGGCTCGGGAGTTGGCTCAACTGGTTCAGGAATTGGCTCGGGAAGAGTTAATTATTTTCATTAGTCAACATATTATTCAATAGTATTTCAGCTTCGTCGACTGTTCCTTCCCTGAAAACACAACCAGCAAAACTATCCAAGTAGTCCTTGGAAGCTTCGGTTAGTCCATTATAAAAGATATCAAGTATTTCATTTTTCTTGAGAGGATGATCGGGCAAAGCATTAAGTAACCGGAGAAGCCTCCCCCAAGCTTGTGGGAGACTCTCTTCTTTGATTTGCACAAAATTATATATTTCCCGCAAGGCAGCTTATTCCTTATGAGCAGGGAAATATTTAGCAGAGAAGTAATAAGTCATATCCTGGGGACTACGCACACAACCAGGAGCAAGAGAATTATACCAAGTCTTAGCATCACCCTTTAATGAGAATGGACATATCTTAAGGATATAGTAGTAGCGAGATTTCTCATCAGTAGTGAACAGGGTGGCTATATCATTTAACTTAGTAAGATGTGCTACAACAGTTTCAGATTCATAGCCATAAAAAGGATCAGATTCAACCAAAGTAATTATCTCAGGATCAACAGAGAAATCATAATCCTTCTCAGTAAAAAAGATAGGTGAAGTAGCAAAGGCAGGGTCGTATTTCATTCTAGCATTCAGAGTTTTCTGTTTCAGTTTGGCTAATAACTTGTTAAGATCAGATCTATCGTTGCAAGCAAGAAAATCTCTAGCAGATTCTTCATCCATAACATAACCCTCAGGAACAACATGCAATTCATATTTAGGGGGAGAACCTTCATCATCACTATCTTCAATAATATCAGTTTCAAGAATTTCATTCTCTCTAACCCTAGCAAGTTGTTCATCAAGATATTTACCTAATGGCACAGTAGTATAAAGCATAGAAGTAGTTTCATCATAAGTATCATGCATAGTAGAAGTGGCATCATCAATAACATGCGACATATCAAAATTAATAGCAGAAGTAGGTTTAGGTGTCGCAAGTTTACTCATAACAGAAGGAGAATCTAGTGCAGAGCTAGATGGCAGTTCCTTACCTCCCCTCGTAGTTGAGGGATAAATCTTAGTTCTTTCGTCTTTCAAGTTCCTCATAGTGATCAGCAGATATAAATCCCAAGTGACTCAAAGAATAGAGATATGCTCCCCAGCAACGGTGCCAGAAAATAGTCTTGATAACCCACAAGTATAGGGGATTGCAACAGTTTTCAAGGGTAGAGTATTCAACCCAAATTTATTGATTCGACACAAGGGGGGCCAAAGAATAATCTCAAGTATTACCAGTTGAGTTGTCAATTCAACCACACCTGGATAACTTAGTATGTGCAGCAAAGTATTTAGTAGCAAAGTGGTATGGAAGTAACGGTAATAGTGGCAAAAGTAACAGTAGCAGTTTTGTAGTAATTGTAACAGTAGCAACGGTAAAGTAAATAAGCAAAGAGCAATATGTGAAAAGCTCGTAGGCATTGGATCAGTGATGGATAATTATGTCGGATGCGATTCCTCATGTAATAGTTATAACATAGGGTGACACAGAACTAGCACCAATTCATCAATGTAATGTAGGCATGTATTCCGAATATAGTCATACGTGCTTATGGAAAAGAACTTGCATGACATCTTTTGTCCTACCCTCCCGTGGCAGCGGGGTCCTAATGGAAACTAAGGGGTATTAAGGCCTCCTTTTAATAGAGTACCGGACCAAAGCATTAACACTTAGTGATACATGAACTCCTCAAACTACGGCCATCACCGAGAAGTATCCCGGTTATTGTCACTTCGGGGTTGCCGGATCATAACATAGAGTAGGTTACTATAGACTTGCAAGATAGGATCAAGAACTCACATATATTCATGAAAACATAATAGGTTCAGATCTGAAATCATGGCACTCGGGCCCTAGTGACAAGCATTAAGCATAGCAAAGTCATAGCAACATCAATCTCAGAACATAGTGGATACTAGGGATCAAACCCTAACAAAACTAACTTGATTACATGGTAAATCTCATCCAACCCATCACCGTCCAGCAAGCCTATGATGGAATTACTCACGCATGGCGGTGAGCATCATGAAATTGGTGATGGAGGATGGTTGATGATGACGACGGCGATGAATCCCCCTCTCCAGAGCCCCGAATGGACTCCAGATCAGCCCTCCCGAGAGAGATTAGGGCTTGGCGGCGGCTCCGTATCGTATAACGTGATGAAACTTTCTCTCTGGTTTTTTTCTCCATGAACGTGAATATATGGAGTTGGAGTTGAGGTCGGTGGAGGTCCAGGGGGCCCACAAGGCAGGGGGCACGCCCTAGGGGGAGCCCCCATCCTCGTGGACAGGGTGTGGGCCCCCTGGTGCTGATTCTTTTGCCAGTATTTTTTTATTAATTCTGAAAACTTGCTCCGTGGATTTTAATGTCATTCCGAGAACTTTTATTTCTGCACAAAAATAACACCATGGCAGTTCTGCTGAAAACAACGTCAGTCCGGGTTAGTTCCATTCAAATCATGCAAGTTAGAGTCCAAAACAAGGGCAAAAGTGTTTGGAAAAGTAGATACGACGGAGACGTATCAATTACCTCTCAAACCATATCTATGGTCAGGAGGCAAGAAAGGTTTTCATACAACACCCATGGTTCACTAGAAGTGTTCCTGAAGAGGATGAAGGATGGATGGTCAATCATCCACAGGCACTGGCCTAAAGTTGCAAAGACCTTCAACATGAATGAAGGCTCAATATTTGCCTTCCACTTCTGCAGTTTTCCAGATGAGATGCATATGTCTATGTATCGTCTATGATGCTAATTTCGAAAGGTTCTACATGTTGCATGTGAAACTTGGTGCTGGTGTAGTTGTGTAATGGGGTAGCTAAGTGCTGAAGCTATATCATGTTGTACTCTGATGTATTTCAATTATGAAATCCTGCTTCCTTAATATGGAAATGAAATATATTATGTGCTTAATATGAATGTCAATTATATTAATAAATGGATTATTAATAATAGCGCAATTAGCCTACTAATGGCAAATTAGCCTGCTAGCTGGGTTTTGCTATTGCAAACGGTTATTGAGAAAATACCGTGGGTGATGACCTCAGGCAACACACACAACTTCTAGCAATAAATCGTGTTGGATCAATGAACAATCACACATGACATTCTCTTGAAAACTGTTTGTGTTAGGTGACCTTGCGCAAACGTTTACCACATAAAAATTATGTGTGATGGACAGCCTTTGCCACACAGTTCTTCTACGCACCGTGTGTGATGCATTCAATAACGTAAATGATAAAATTGTTAATATTGTGTGCAATGGCAACGAGACGCTATCACAAACGAGTTCATGGGGAAAATTGTGTGTGATGTACCTGCGAACGGAAACGTTTTCCTTGGAGCGACCGTGTGGGATGTATATACGAATGGAAATGTTTAGCGGGGACTGACTGTGTGGGATGTACTTACGACTGGAAATAATTTTGCCTGTATAATTGTATTTTTTTTTAGCACTACCGTATGTATAACTGTATTTGATCGCTCGTCGGTCGCACACGACCTCATTTTGTTGAGCGTGTGTGCCAGGAGGGCATGTCCCCGATGGTTTCTGGGTCGTGTGGGAGGACCCCCCCCCCTATCGCAGTCACTCACTAGGTGACGGTTCAGAACGCCGTCGCAGAAAGGGGTTAAAAATCTTTTGTATAGCACCATGTTGTACTAGTGAATGGTAAATGAAGTAATGCAGATAAGGTTCAGGATAGTGAGACATTGTTGTTGGTCTCCAACAAAGCTGATAAAATAGCTAAGGAAAACTATCTTGAAGATAGTGAGACAACCCCAAAAGGCCGTCTTGGTGTAGTGTTCGAGTTACTCGCCACTACCGCTTGCACAAGTTATTCAAACTCAGTGTCTGAATCAATTTGGTTTCTTGAGTCTCAACTACGGGCTGAAAGACATCGATCAACTGTGCTGCAACAAGAAGCCGAAGGACTGCAAAAGTCCCTGGAGCATTCAGGTGCATACTTTCTGGTGCAACAGCAAGCGTGGAGGATTTTAGCGCCAAACAGGAGAAAGCTAATAAGCTTGCTAAGCTTACTACCAGCATGGTGGATACCCAGGATAACGTTTCTTCAGCTCTTCTGAAGTTGTTTAAGTTATGGACCTGTTTTGCTGCCGTGTTTATTTGCACTGGTGGCCAATTTAGACGGCCACTGTATGTAATATTCTACTTTGTTCCCCATATTTGCACCAGTGGCAAACTTTGATGCCGAGTGGATGTAATATGTGTAATAGTCGTAATAGTCTAGCGTTAGTTGCTTGCTTATTTATTTCATTATTGTCTTGTTTAGTTGTTTGCTTGTAGTCACTGCAGTTCTTTTTTCATGTTTTTCTAGTGGCCACAATAACCTATTTTTATAACTAGGCCACAATAACCATGGAAACACACGGACTATTATAACCATGGTCCTGCTACCTGCTGTAGTGACCACGGCCCTCCTACAGGCCATAGGATCCATGGGCCTTTTACGGGCCGTAGGATCCATGGGCCTTCTACGGGCCGTAGGATCCATGGGCCTTCTATGGGCCGTCTAATCTATGGGCCTTCTATGGGCCTTATAATCGTTTCGCCAAATATGGGCCGTACTATTCGTCGACCAATAATGGTCCGCAAAATGGGCCATAAACGGGCTAGAGTGGAAATCGTCTGTTTTATGGCCCGACCATAACATGTCGTTAATAGGCCGTATTTGATGACGCTATGAAAACAGCCCAAGGGTTAATGGGCCACAAACGGGCCGATTGTAACCATGGGCTGAATTTGGCCCACAAGCTGAATAGGCTAGTAACGGACCGTAAGTAACCGAATTCTGGAAATGAGCCCTTAGAAGGCCGAAAGTTAACATGGGCTGGAAATGGTAGACGAAATAATGGGCCGTTAATGGGTATAAAGTGACACACTGTTCATTATGGGCAGTTTCATCTCGGGCCTTTAATGGGCCCAGAGTTACAAAGAGCCTCCTATGGGCCAAAAGACGTCAAGGGCCATAAATGGGCCGGAAGTTACAACGAGCTGGAATCATATTGGACGGCCCAGATGACGCTACTGGGCCTAATTCGGGTAGGCCATAATGGGTCGTGAGTTAGCGGGCTGTAAATGGGCTATATGCGAACAAGCAGTTAACGGGATTTCCGTGGGCCGGCCCGCTACCTTTTGACCAAGTCAAACGGGCCGGCCTTTTCACCCGAATGGTCCTCTGCTGGGCCGTGCCACGTGTCAACATATCATAGGCACCTTCAGTCAAATGAGTGGATGACATCTGTCCCAACGGTGAGCCGACACATGGTTTCTCTGGCCATTGAGAATTTTACACGTGGAAAATCCCCATTGGTCTGGGCTGTTAACGGGTTATCAGATTCAAACCGGAACCTAATAGCTTAACGGCGACCCATTACGGTGGATGCCACGTGTCGATTACCCTTGCCAAAAGCACTTCTATGACATGTGATTTATCGTCACGGAAGTGGACACTTCCGTGATGATAATTTTGGTAATGTCATGGAACACTTCTACGACAGCACAGGTATGACTATCTTGATTATGTCATAAAATCGTCATGGATGTACATGCATGATAGAAAACATGACCTATTGTGACAAACGCGTATCATCACGGAAGTGTATTTTTTTGTAGTGATTATTGGGCCCAGTTGGTCTTTCCACTTTGCAGAAAGAAGCAGTCACTGTTTGCGTACATTATAGAAAGAATGATCAAGAAGCTTAAGAGTATTACAAGACGCTGGTGACATGACTAGTCTGCAGACCAAGGAAAACTCAACTCAATAGCATGTGGAGTGCAAAATTCACTCCATAAGGAAAGGTATGACCAAGTCAGTGGCCGACGCAGCTATAACAAACAAGGTCAGTATCGGCCTTCATCCACATGATCATGCTTTGTTATTTTGTGCTAATTATATTGTTGTATTTTTTTGAATAAATGTTTAATTGAAGCTATTGTGTTGCTATCTTTTCCTGTTAAGATAATGAAGATGATTATAGTTGTGAGCGTATGTTTAATCAACTCGTACCACTATTATATTCATCACACTTTTTCTGTATTTATGCAGACAAGGATGCTTAGCTTGATTTCAGTTGAACTACACAAAATGTTCAAATGGTTTGTGTCCTCCATAATACTTCATCATGCACAATACATCCAATGATTCTCTAATCATTCATCATCACCTTGAGCCACCAGACTATCTACTTGAATGGAGTTGCCAACGTGTTCAATGCCTTGCAACATATAAATGCGAAATCCACCATGCTACGCAAGACATTGTTTGATTTCAGTGGAACTGCACAAAAGGATACGCTGGTTAATCCGACTCCATGTGCCATTTCAATGTGCAAACCGATGACAATCCTAGGCGTTACATATTTTGAATGGGAAAAGGCTTGTCAAAGTTTAATCATTGATGGTAGCAAGAAGACATTCTTTTAATATTTTGGAATTGGAAAACCTTGTCAAATTGTGCTCATTGATGATATCCAGAAGACATGCATTTGATATTTTGGAATGGGACGCCCTTTGATGTGAGCAGCATCGATCGTTTTTTCCTATTCATGTGTTCAGTTCAGAAGTAAATATTTACTCTGATGAGATGCATAGTCATGAATGTTGACTTATTTAAGGTATTTAAAGAGTTTGTTCTGAATGTTGTCTATGAAATGCCAGGCCTTGTGAGTTTGATTGCAAAATTGAGCTTGGAATGCTGTGGCATGCGGCATCACGAGTTGTTCACCGTGCCTCCTGAGAATAATGCTTCATATTGTTTTGCACGTTGTCCTAATGGCAGTGATTTGCATGTTAAGAAGATCATCCTCTTCTGTTGTTTCTGTGCTTAAGAAGTTTATCGTCTTATGTTTCATACTCTCATTCATAGCCTATACGACAACTCGGGTAGGTTAGAAGTGAGACGATATGATCTTCCGACCAACTCATCATATTAGACCATGATTGGATCGTCTTTTTCCAACCAAAACCGCTTGTAAAACTGACGCTTGTAAATAAAAGCAGATGGTCTTGGGCGAAGCACTTGGTTGGTTTTTTTTGACTGGTAAAATATACACTGGTTTCTCAGATTACACGCGTGACCCGCCAGTTTTTGTTACAGACCTCGGGCCATCAGTTTCATTACGCCTGTATTTTACGCGTTGTTTCTGATGACGAGTAAATTACACTTGTGTCCTTAATACAGGTGTGAAACAATCCAGAGCTCCCAAGCGCGGCCTTACCGTTTCATGCCAGCTCAGTCTCTTGAAGGTGCTCATAGGGGTCCGATGATCCTGGCTTCCTGAACGACCAGCCAGCGCTATATCAGACCATCTGTAGGGCCCGCAAGGCCTTCTTCGTCGTCCTTCGAGTTGTTGCGCCCGCCGTGGCGCCATCGTCTTGCGTTGTCAACATGGTCAATGAACATGAGGAATCAGGAGATAACTTTACTTTGAGAGGATGACAGTATAGGGACCCACCAGGGCCATAGTTGTACATATGCAAGTCCCTCCTTATTATCCCTGGTTTCCTGACATCACGGTCCCACACCATTGTCAACCTATATAGTCAATAAATGAGAGAATTGCACAAGGAGCGGCCGACAGCTGGGACCCAGCAGCTCGAGCAGTATTTATTTTTTGAGGTGTGAGTAGAGTTTTTCTTGCGCGATGTTTTTGTTCTTGTTCAGAGGAGCAGGGTATCAACTGGGCGGGCTATGGCCCGTCTGGACTAGGATATTATTTTATGTCGACCAAAATTTCAGCCCAGATATTAATTTTTCAATGTGAAAAAGGCTAGCCCAGCTATACTTTTTTCGCGGAATACCCAACCCAGGTCAACTTGTTATTCTCCACCCCAGATTAGAAGTTCGTAGGTTCATCGTTGTCTAAGAACATGACATCCTAGACAGGATTACCGTACCATTTAGGGGCAATACGTGTCCTAGTCGACCCGCGAAGTTCAGTAGTGGCCTGGTTCAAAGTTTCATGATCATCATCATTAGCTTCCTCTCTAGCTGGTGCAAGCTTCACATGGACTTATTTCTATGTTGCGCTACTCTCTAATTCGAGAGAAGGTTCGACAACCTCTTCAAGCTCTACCATCCTCCCACTCACTTCTTTCAGAGAAAGTCCTGCTCTAGAAAGGATCCATTCTTGGCAACAAAGATCTTGCCCTCGGATCTATGATAGAAGGTATACCCAATTACCTCTCCAATGGTATCCTATGAAGACGCATTTCTTCGCTTTGGGTTCGAGCTTACTAGGTTGTAGCCTCTTGACATAAGTGTCGCATCCCCAAACTTTAAGAAATGATAGCTTAGGTTAGTTGCCAAACCATAATTCATAGGGTGTCTTTCAATTATTTAGATGGTGCTCTGTTTAAAGTGAATGTGGTTGTCTCTAATGCATAACCCCGAAACGGTAGTGGCAAATTGGTAAGAAACATCATAGAACGCGCCATATCTAATAGAGTACGATTATGACGTTCGGACACACCATTACGCTGTCGTGTTCCAGGTGGCATGAATGTGAAACAAATCCACATTGTCTTAAATGCTTACCAAACTCGTAAATAAGATATTCACCTCCATGATCAGATCATAGAAATTTTATCTTCTTATTACGATGATTCTCTACTTCACTCTGGAGCTCCTAAACTTTTCAAATGTTTCAGACTTGTGTTTCATTAACTAAATATAGCCATATCTACTTAAATCATCCGTGAAGGTTAGGAAATAACGATATCCACTGCGTGCTTCAACACTCATTGGACCGTATACATTGGTATGTTTATTTCCAACAAGTCACTTGCCCGCTCCATTACACCGGAAAAAAGGGTTCTAGTCATCTTGCCCATGAGGTTTCAAATGATTCTCAGTCTATAGATTCTAGAAGTCCATTAGTATATAGTTTCTTCATGTGTTTTACACCAATATGACCAAAGCGGCAGTGCCACAAGTATGTGGTACTATCATTATTCACTTTGCATATTTTGACATTAATATTATGAACCATTCACATAGGGTGTAATCATTATTCACTTTACTACCTTACTCGTCAAGCCACAAGTATGAGGGACTATCATTATTCACGTTACTACTATCAAGATTCAACAAGAATAAACCATTCACATTGGCTGCATGACCATAAAAGATGTTACTCATACAAATAGAACAACCATTATTCTCGGATTTAAATAAATAATCATCTCGCTATAAAAAAGATCCAGATATAATGCGCATGCTTAACACATGCACCAAATAACAATTATTTAGGTTTAAAACAAATCCCAAAGGTGACATAGAGGGAGCATGCCAACGGCGATCACATCAACCTTGGAGCCATTTCCAACACGCATTGTCACCTTGTCCTTAGCTAGTCTTTGTTTATGCTACAACTCCTGTTTCGAGCTACAAATATTAGCAACTGAACCAGTATCAAATACCCAGGCGCTACTATGAGCACTAGTAAGGTACACATCAATAACATGTATATAAAATATACCTTTGTTGGCGTTCCCAGCCTTCTTATCTACCAAGTACTTAGGGCAGTTACACTTCCAGTGGTCATTCCCCTTGCAGTAGAAACACTCAATGTCAGTTTAGGTCCAGCCTTGGGCTTCTTCACGGGAGCGGCAACTTGCTTGCCATTCTTTTTGAAGTTCCCTTTCTTTCTCTTAGCCTTCTTGAAACTAGTGGTTTTCTTGACCAACAACACTTGATGATCTTTCTTGATTTCTACTTTCGCCGTTTTAAGAATCGTGAAAAGCTCAGGGAGTGTCTTCTCCATCCCTTGCATAGTTCATCACAAAAACCATGTAGCTTGGTGGCAGTGACTGGAGCACCTGTCAATCTCTACCTCATCAGGAATATTAACTCCTAGCTGATTCAGGCAATTGGTGTACCCAGACATTGTGAGTACGTGCTCACTAGTGGAGTTGTTCGCTTCCATCTTACAGCTAAAGAACTTGTCCGAGGCATCATGCCTCTCCACACGAGCATGAGCCTGAAATATCATTTCTAGTTCCTCAATCATCTCATATGCCCCTTGCTGCTCAAAATGTATTTGGAGCCTTGGTTCTAAGTTGTACAACATGGCACACTAAACTATTGAGTAGTCATATCATGCCTTGTCTGCTAGATGTTCATATCATCTATAGTCGCGGGAGTGGGTGGCGCACCAAGCAGTGCATCAAGGACATAAGCCTCTTGTGCAATAGTGAGGATTATCTTCAGATTACAGAGCTAGTTCACAAAGTTTCTTCCATCATCTTTCAGTTTTTCTTTCTCTAGGAACGCATTTAAATTGAGCGGAGCTACAGCTCGAGCCATTGATCTAGGACATATTTGCAAAGATATTTAGACTATGTCCATGATAAATAGTTCAACTAATCAAATTACTAATGAACTTCCACTTAAATCAACATCCCTCAAGTTGTTTAGTGATACATGATCCAAATTCACTAACCCATGTCCGATCATCAGGTGAGATGGAATAGTTTCAATAGTGAACATCTACATGTTGATCATATCATCCATATGAATCATAATTAACATTTCAGTTCAATGTGTCCTGAGACCATGTTTGTACATGCTAGGCTCGTCAAGTTAACCAAAGTATTTTTGCATGTGTAAAACTGGCATACACCCATTGTATGTGAACATAGAGTTTACCACAGCTGATCACCTCAAGGTGCTTCAAAACGATGAACTTTCGCAATGGTGCATACTAAGGGAGAACAATTTTATCTTGATATTAAATGTGCGGGACCATCTTATAATGCTAGCCTCATGATCTAAGAAAAATAAGATGCATAAAAATAAAAACATCACATGCATGCATAATGTGACATGATATGGCATTTTTGTTCTTGTGCCTTTGATCACCATCTCCAAAGCACCCACATGATCCCCATAACCACCAGCATGGCATCTAGGTCCTCGGTGCCGTCATATGATTGTCTCCACCAACTATTGCTTCTACAAGTATTGCTAACTCATAGCGATAAAAGTAAAGCAATTACATGGCATTTAAACATCACGCAGGTCATACAATAAAATTAAGACAACCATATGGCTCTTGTCTATTGCCGTACTCATCGACATGCAAGTTGTGAAAGAATACAAAATATGATCATCTCATACATCACATATATCACATCACATCTTGGTCATACCACATCATATGCCCTGCAAAAACGAGTTAGACATCATCTACTTTGTTCTTGCAAATTCTATGTGGCTTATAAGGGCAACATATAAGAACTGTTCTTACCTACACAAAGCCATAATAGTGATATACAAGTTGCCTTTTAACCTTTTCAAGGACCGTCATTGTCAAATCAGATTAACTAAAGTGGGAGAGACATACACCCGCCAGCTGCTTTATGTAATACAAGTTACTTGTCAATCACAGAACTGGTCTCCTGTGCATGGACAAGTAAAGTTGGTCTGGGCCGTTTCATCCCACAATATCTCCATATCATAAATAATAAAGGAGGGTAGCAACATGAACAACAAAATTGTGTTCTACTTGTGCAAAACATCTATGCATAAACGGGGCTCTGATCCCACTGTTGGGAATCGTTGAATGGAAAACAAAAAAAATTGCTATGAATACACCCAAGATCTAATCTACTAGATGCTAGAAACGAGTGGGAGTGAGTCTACATACCCTTTTAGACCGAAAGTGGAAGCGTTCTAACAAACGTGGTTGATGTAGTCGTACTCCCCATGATCCTATCCGATCGAGCACCACACAAAGGACGCCTCCATTTTGTGCACACGTACGACTCAGTGATGTCTCCTTGATCTAGAAAGAAATAGGGAGAGGTAGATGGGATCTAGGCCAGTATGGTGGCACGGTGGCAGTGGTGGAGGAATTTTTGCAAGGCTTCGCCAAACGGTTGCAGAGGAAGAAGTAGAGGGGGACTGGGAGGGCGGCCCCAAGGGTTCGGGTTAGATGCGCCCAGCCCCTCCCCTCTCTTTATATAGGGGGTGAGTGGGTGCGGTCAGCCTTGCCCCCCTCCAAGCTAGGGGTCGGTGGCCATGAGGGGAATCTCCCCCCTTAGGGTTTCCCCCATCGTAGCTGCATGGGCCCTTGTGGGATTGGTGCGCCTAGACCATGTAGTCCAGGGCACCACCCTTAGCCCATGTAGGCCTCTGGGATAGGTGGGGCCCACTCGGGGACCCATGAAACCCTCTAGAACTCCTAGATACAAATACAAGAAAAACCAAACTTTTTTGGAACCCTAAAAACTACTTTCCTTATATGAAACTTTACCTCTAGACTACTTTTTTTGGATCCCATTTGAGACTCCGAACTACCTTCGGTCTCACCATTATGAATATCCCATTACTACCCTGGCGTTACCGAATGTTAAGTGTGTGATCCTACGGGTTCGAGAACATGCAGACATGATCAAGACAACTCTCCGATCAATAATCAATAGCGGGACCTGGATGCCCATAATGACTCCCGCATATTCAAGAAGATCCTTATCGATTTGGACCACAATGTCGAGGATTCAAATAACCCCGTATACAATTCCTTTTTTCGGTGGTATGTTACTTTCCCGAGATTCGATGGTCAGTATCAACATACCTATCGTTACCGGCAAGTTCTCTTTACTCGTTTCGTAATACAATATCCCTATGACTAAACACATTAGTCACATGCTTGCAAGCTACTTAGGATGTCGTATTACCTAGAGGGCACAGTGTTGTTCCATGCAACCTAGCTAGTACCTTTTGTGATAACTGAAGATCACCTTCATGATCACCCAGTTACGAAGTGGCGTTTGATACCAACAAAGAATTTTTTTCGGTATTAGGAAGTAGCACGATCTCATGGTCAAAGGAACATATACTTGACATTAAGAAAGCTATAGAAAATTAAACTAAGTGACATGATTAGATGCTAAGCTTATGATTGAGTCTCTCCATCACATCATTATCCTAATGATGTGATCTCATTATTAAATTACAACTCATGTCTATGGCTAGGGAACCTTAGCCATCTTTAATAAACAAGCTAGTCTAGTAGAGGCTCACTAGGGACACATTGTTTGTTTATGTATCCACGCATGTATTTGAGTTTTTAGTTAATAGAATTATAGCATCGAGAATAGACACTTATTAAGAACGAGAAAATATGATAATAACATCTTTATTATTGCCCCTTGGGCATATTTCCAACACAAGTCAATGGGCATATGTAACCCCATATAACTCCTTCCACGTCGGCTTTGCCTCACCACGTGTGAGGCAAATACATAGCTCTAGATGTCGATGATCTCATGACACAAAGCATTTCTTTTAACAACAAAAAAGACTATAATATGAAGGGATTAGCATGTGACCACATGCTACTCCTATGACATCAACCAGGGGATATCACTTGTGAGCGCCGACCGCATGAGACAAATGAACGGCTTAGGAGCATCGACAAATGGTGTGACATAAGCCATCCTTTTGACTTTGAAGAGTATGAAATTGTGATCTGTAAAGGTATAAAGGACCGGGCGGCTCAATGTCTACCTCAGCTAGCCTCCTCATATGTTTATAGAGCAGAAGTTTACAGAGTTTGATTACAATTCAATCACCTATTAATACATGTAAACTATCTATGTGGTAGAAGCTTTCTGTGGACTCAAAGATGAGGTGTTGTTGGTGTTTTGTACTCTAACATGCCCCCGCGGTCTGAACCAGGAGATGATGCGACATGAAGACTAGATCAAAACTCTTGAAAAAGAGCAGTAGCTAACCCCTTCATGAAGATATCCGCAAACTAAGAGTAGGAGGGCACATGTAAGACGCAAACGTTGCCAAGTGCGACCTTCTTCTGAACAAAGTGAAAATCTAGTTTGATATTTAGTTTGATGATGTTGTATGGGGTTAGCGAACAAGTAAACGGCACCGAGATTGTCACAATAGACAATGGTGGTACTCGATATCGGTCGGTGAAGTTCCTATAAAAGCTGACGTACCCAACATGACTCTGAGACGGTCGCAGCAACTGCCTTGTATTCTTCCTCGACACTAGAGTTGGAGACAGTCGTACGTCATTGTGTTGACCATGAAATAAGATTGTCCCCAAGAGATACATGCAGAATACAGATATAAAGCGTCATGTATCCAGGCCAGTCAGCATCTGAGTAGGCAATGAGAGAGTGAGAAGAAGTGTGATGTAAGGAAAGACCATGATAAAGGGTGCCTTTGAGATATCGATGGATACGTTATATGAGGGAAAAGTGTAGTAGCGTGGATCGTGCATGTGGAGATAAACTTGGTGGACCGTGTAAACAATGTCAGGATGAGTGAGGGTAACATACTAGAGAGTGCTGATGTCTACTACGCAGCCTTCTTCTTGTAGACTCGTGTTGGGCCTCCAAGCGCAGAGTTTTGTAGGACAGTAGCAAATTTCCCTCAAGTGGATGACCTAATGTTTATCAATCCGTGGGAGGCGTAGGATGAAGATGGTCTCTCTCAAACAACCCTGCAACCAAAGAACAAAGAGTCTTTTGTGTCCCCAACACACCCAATACAATGGTAAATTGTATAGGTGCACCAGTTCGGTGAAGAGATGGTGATACAAGTGCAATATGGATAGTATATATAGGTTTTGTAATATGAAATTATAAAAACAGCAAGGTAGCAAGTAACAAAAGTGAGCGAAAACGGTATTGCAATGCTTGGAAATAAGGTCAAGGGTTCATACTTTCACTAGTGAGAGTTCTCTCGACAATGATAACATAATTAGATCATATAAAAATCCTTCAACGTGCAACAAAGAGTCACTCCAAAGTCACTAATAGCAGAGAACAAACAAAGAGATTATTGTAGGGTACGAGACCACCTCAAAGTTATTCTTTCCGATCAGTCCATTGGGCTATTCCTATAAATGTCACAAATAGCCCTAGAGTTCGTAGTAAAATAACACCTTAAGACACATATCAACCAAAACACTAATGTCACCTAGATACTCCAATGTCACCACAAGTATCCGCGAGTATGATTATACGATATGCATCACACAATCTCAGATTCATCTATTCAAACCAACACAAAGAACTTCATAGAGTGCCCCAAAGTTTCTACCGGAGTGATACGACCGTGTCTGCTATGGTGGCAGCGGACATTTTGAAGGCTGGCCAAACATAGAAGGATAGATATGTAGTACCAGCTAGGCGCCGGGCGAAAAGTATACATGCAATTATTCAAGGTAACACTTATGCGACCAACAAAGTTCATATCATACCAGCAAAGGAAGT
Organism: Triticum aestivum; assembly: GCF_018294505.1. NCBI lineage: Eukaryota > Viridiplantae > Streptophyta > Magnoliopsida > Poales > Poaceae > Triticum > Triticum aestivum. The sequence continues at coordinate 267,096,851 of NC_057807.1, read as the reverse complement.
GAAGTCGACGTTCAGAACTCCATGCACAAGTCTACAGGACTCCATGCACAAGTCTACACGTCGATGGAATTAAATTCCAGGTTTGAGGCATACGTGGGAAGTAGTATTATTAGTTTGTTTTGGCTTTTGTGATCAGCGTTACTGGATTTTTAAATTAGTTAATTAAGTGTTAGTTAAGATAGAGGAGAGAGAGTCCTACTCGTATTTTTCTGGTCAAGTCGCAGCCGACCTCGGAAACAAACTGGGCCTAGCCCGTGTGACTGCGGGCATTATTAAAAGCAAGACTGGCTGTGTACGAGGGGAGCGTTTTTGTTTTAGGTTATTTTCTAGAGATAAACAGATCGGGAACTCGGGGTATCTTCGAGCCGTCGTTTCATATTTGTTGAATAGCTCTTGAGGCTTTGTGATTTTGGTGTGAGATTGATTCTAGAAATTCAATTTCCGCTGGTCTGCTGAAGATCGTCCATGTACTTCTTCTCTCGGGTGTGCGTGTTGTTTCCGTAGTGATTGCATCTATAAGGTCGTGAGCACTACGTCGTTTCAGGTGACACTATACCGTGAAAGATTGGGCAAATTGTCCGTGCCTTCGATTTTTCTGTCGACGATTGCATCACGGAGAGTCAAGACGAAAACGTGTGCCAACCCCTATGCATAAGTTCACAAGGTCACATAACCCGCAAGTTGATCACCAAAACATACATCAAGTGAATCACGTGAATATCCCATTGTCACCACAGATAAGCACATGCAAGACATACATCAAGTGTTCTCAAATCCTTAAAGACTCAATCCGATAAGATAACTTCAAAGGGAAAACTCAATCCATTACAAGAGGGTAGAGGGGGAGAAGCATCATAAGATCCAACTATAATAGCAAAGCTCGCAGTACATCAAGAACGTACCAAATCAAGAACACGAGAGAGAGAGAGAGAGAGAGAGAGATCAAACACATAGCTACTGGTACATACCCTCAGCCCCGAGGGTGAACTACTCCCTCTCATCATGGAGAGCGTCGGGATGATGAAGATGGCCACCAGTGATGGACTCCCCCTCCGGCAGGGGTGCCGAAACGGGCTCCTGATTGGTTTTTCATGGCTACAGAGGCTTGCAGCGGTAGAACTCCCGATCTTGGTTCTGTTCTGGAAGTTTGGGGATATATAAGAGGTCTTGGCGCCGGGAACAAGTCAGGGGGTCCACGAGGTAGGGGGCGCGCCCTCCACCCTCGTGGTGGCCTCGGGACTCTTCTAGTCCATCTCCGATGCTCCGTGGGCTTCTTCTGGTCCAAAAATAATCTTCGTAAATTTTTCAGGTCAATTGGACTCCGTTTGATATTCCTTTTCTGCGATACTCAAAAACAAGGGGAAAAATAGAAACTGACACTGGGCTCTAGGTTAATAGGTTAGCCCCAAAAATCATATAAAATAGCATATAAATGCATATAAAACATCCAAGGTGGATAATATAATAGCATGCAACAATCAAAAAATATAGATACGTTGAAGACGTATCAAGCATCCCCAAGCTTAATTCCTGCTCGTCCTCGAGTAGGTAAATGATAAAAACAGAATTTTTGATGTGGAATGCTACCTAACATATTTATTAATGTAATCTTCTCTATTGTGGCAAGAATATTCAGATCCATAAGATTCAAAACAAAAGTTTAATATTGACATAAGAACGATGATACTTCAAACATACTAAAAAGGCAATTATGTCTTCTCAACATAACATGGCCAAAGAAAGCTTATCCCTATAAAATCATATAGTCTGGCTATGCTCCATATTCATCACACAAAATATTCAAATCATGCACAACCCCGATTTCAGCCAAGCAATTGTTTCATACTTTAGTATTATCAAACCTTTTCAACTTTCACGCAATACATGAGCGCGAGCCATGGACATAGCACTATAGGTGGAATAGAATATCGTGGTTGTGGAGAAGACAAAAATAAGGAGATAGTCTCACATCAACTAGGCGTATCAATGGGCTATGGAGATGCCCATCAATAGATATCAATGTGAGTGAGTAGGGATTTCCATGCAATGGATGTCCTAGAGATATAGGTGTATGAAAGCTCAAAAAGAAACTAAGTGGGTGTGCATCCAACTTGCTTGCTCACGAAGACCTAGGGCAATTTGAGGAAGCCCATCATTGGAATATACAAGCCAAGTTCTATAATGAAAAATTCCCACTAGTATATGAAAGTGACAACATAGGAGACTCTCTATCATGAAGATCGTGGTGCTACTTTGAAGAACAAGTGTGGTGAAAGGATAGTAGCATTGCCCCCTCTCTCTTTTCTCTCATTCTTTTTGTTTTTTGGCACTCTTTTTTTTGGCCTCTTTTTTTCGTCTGGAGTCTCATCCTGACTTGTGGGGAAACCATAGTCTCCATCATCCTTTCGTCACTGGGACAATGCTCTAATAATGAAGATCATCACACTTTTATTTACTTACAACTCAAGAATTACAACTCGATACTTAGAATAAGATATGACTCTATATGAATGTCTCCGGCGGTGTACCGGGATGTGCAATGAATCAAGAGTGACATGTATGAAAGAATTATAAATGGTGGCTTCACCACAAATACGATGTCAACTACATGATCATGCAAAGCAATATGACAATGATGAACCATGTCATAATAAACGGAACGGTGGAAAGTTGCATGGCAATATATCTCGGAATGGCTATGGAAATGCCATAATAGGTAGGTACGGTGGCGGTTTTGCAGAAGGTATATGGTGAGTGTATGGTACCGGTGAAAGTTGCGCGGTACTAGAGAGGCTAGCAATGGTGGAAGGGTGAGAGTGCGTATAATCCATGGACTCAACATTAGTCATCAAGAACTCACATACTTATTGCAAAAATCTATTAGTCATCAAAACCAAGCACTACACGCATGCTCCTAGGGGAAGGGTTGGTAGGAGTTAATCATATCGCGATCCCGACCTCCACACAAAGGATGACAACCAATAAATACCTCATGCTCCAACTTCATTACATAACGGTTCACCATACGTGCATGCTACGAGAATCACAAACCTCAACACAAGTATTTCTCAAATTCACAATTACTCCACTAGCATGACTCTAATATCACCATCCTCATATCTCAAAACAATCATAAGGAATCAAACTTCTCATAGTATTCAATGCACTTTATATGAAAGTTTTTATTATATCCCTCTTGGATGCCCATCATATTAGGACTAAATTCATAACCTAAGCAAATTACCATGTTGTTTAAAGACTCTCAAAATAATATAAGTGAAGTATGAAAGTTCATCAATTTCTATAAAATAAAACCACCGCCATGCTCTAAAGAGATATAAGTGAAGCACTAGAGCAAATGACAAACTACTCCAAAAGATATAAGTGAAGATCAATGAGTAGTCGAATAATTATGTGACTATGTGAAGACTCTCTAACTTTTAAGAATTTTAGATCTTAATATTTTATTCAAGCGGCAAGTAAAACAAAATAAAATAAAATGACACTCCAAGCAAATCACATATCATGTGGTGAATAAAAATATAGCTCCAAGTAAAGTTATCGATGAACGAAGGCGAAAAAGGGGGTGCCATCCGGGGCATCCCCAAGCTTAGGCTTGATATGTCTCCAACATATCTATAATTTTTTATTGTTCCATGCTATTACATTATCTATTTTGGATGTTTAATAGGCATTTGTATGCTATTTTATATTAATTTTGGGACTAACCTATTAACCGAGGGCCCAGTGCCAGTTTCTGTTTTTTTGCCTATTTTAGAGTTTTGCAGAAAAGGAATACCTAACGGAGTCCAAACGGAATGAAACCTTCGCGATGATCTTTCTTGGACCGAAAGCAAACCAAGAGACTTGGAGATGAAGTCGGAGACGCAACGAGGCGGCCACGAGGCAGGAGGGCGCGCCCAGGGGGTAGGGTGCACGCCCTACGTCGTAGGCCCCTCGTAGCTCCCCTGACCTAGTTCCTTTGCCTATATATACTCTTATACCCTGAAAACATCCAGGAGAGCCACGAAACCACTTTCCCACCGCCGCAACCTTCTGTACCCGTGAGATCCCATCTAGGGACATTTTTTGGCATCCTGCCACAGGGGGATTCGATCATGGAGGGCTTCTACATCAACACCATTACCTCTCCGATGAAGCGTGAGTAGTTTACCACAGACCTTTGGGTCCATAGTTATTAGCTAGATGGCTACTTCTCTCTCTTTGATTCTCAATACCATGTTTTCCTCGATGTTCTTGGAGATCTATTCGATGTAATATTCTTTTGTGGTGTGTTTGCCGAGATCCGATGAATTGTGGATTTATGATCAAGATTATCTATGAATATTATTTGGTTCTTCTCTGAATTCTTATATGCATGATTTGATATCTTTGCAAGTCTCTTCGAATTATCTGATTAGTTTGGCCTACTAGATTGATCTTTATTGCAATGGGAGAAGTGCTTAGCTTTGGGTTCAATCTTGTGGTGTCCTTTCCCAGTGACAGTAGGGGCAGCAAGGCACGTATTGTATTGTTTCCATCGAGGATAAAAAGATGGGGTTTTCATCATATTGCCTGATTTAATTCCTCTACATCATGTCTTCTTACTTAATGCGTCACTCCGTTCTTTATGAACTTAATACTCTAGATGCATGCTGGATAGTGGTCGATGTGTGGAGTAATAGTAGTAGATGCAGGCAAGAGTTGGTCTACTTGACACGGACGTGATGCCTATGTTCATGATCATTGCCTTAGATATCATCATAACTATGCGCTCTTCTATCAATTGCTCGGCAGTAATTTGTTCACCCACAGTAATATTTGCTATCATGAGAGAAGCCAGTAATGAAACCTATGGCCTCCGGGTCTCTTTTCCATATTATTTAATCTCGTTTACATCTTGCTAGTTTTCGATCTACTATTTTGCAATCTTTTACCTTCTGATCTATAAACCAAAAATACCAAAAATATTTACTTTACCGTTTATCTATCTCTATTAGATCTCACTTTTGCAAGTGATCGTGAAGGGATTGACAACCCCTTTATCACGTTGGGTGCAAGTTGTTGATTGTTTGTGCAAGTATTTTGTGACTTGTGTGTTGTCTCCTACTGAATTGATACCTTGGTTCTCAAAACTGAGGGAAATACTTATGCTACTTTGATGCATCACCCTTTCCTCTTCAAGGGAAAACCAACGCAAGTTCAAGAGGTAGCAAGGCTCTTGGTTGTCCTTGAATATTACCTTGGGGTGCCTTGAGCATCCCCAATCTTAGGCTCTTGCCACTCCTTATCCCCTAGTCCATCGAAACTTCACCCAAAACTTGAAAACTTCACAACACAAAACTCAACAGAAAACTCGTAAGCTCCGTTAGTATAAGAAAATAAAATCACCACTTTTGGTATTGTTGTGAACTCATTATAAATTCATATTGGTGTTATATCTACTATATTCCAACTTCTCCATGGTCCATACCCTGCGATACTACTCATAGATTCATAAAAATAAGCAAACAACACATAGAAAACAGAATGTGTTTAAAACAGAATGGTCTGTAGTAATCTGGAAACTTTCCATACTTCTGTAACTCCAAATATTCTGAAAAATTAGGACAATCTAGGCAATTTGTATATCAATCTTGTGTAAAAAAATTCAGATCAAAAGCACGTTCCAGTGAATTTTCAAATCTCCTGGAGTGAGCGCAAAAGTTTCTGTTTTTGCACAGAATCGAGTCAACTATCATCCACACTATCCCAAAGGCTTTACTTGGCAGTTTATTGAAACAAAAGCTATAGAACATGATTACTACAGTAGCTTAATCATGTGAACACACAAAAATAGTAAGGGTAAATATTGGGTTGTCTCCCAACAAGCGCTTTTCTTTAATGCCTTTTAGCTAGGCATGATGATTTCAATGATGCTCACATGAAAGATAAGAATTGAAACACAAAGAGAGCATCATGAACAATATGACTAGCACATTTAAGTATAACCCACTTCCTATTCCTAGGGATTTTGTGAGAAAAAACTTATGGGAACAAGAACCAACTAGCATAGAGAGGAAACTTGACATTATTGTAACTCCTAAAAGCATAAATTCCTCCCTCACAATAATTTTCAGTAGCATCATGAATGAATTCAACAATATAACCCTCCTCACACAAAGCATTCTTTTCATGAGCCACAAGCATAGAAATTTTATTACTCTCCACATAAGCAAATTTCTTCTCATTCGGAATAGTGGGAGTATTATAAGAAACTCGAATACTATAAATTGTTTCCACATTAAAAGAGTAATGTTTAGAAAAAGGGTAATCATAATCATGACAAGTTTTACAAATATAATCATCACTACTTTTTATAACATAAGTATCATCATAATAATCATCATAAGTAACAACTTTGTTATCATCATAATCAATTGAAACCTCTTCCAAGATAGTGGAATGATTACTAAATAAAGTCATGACCTCTCCAAATACACTTTCATAATTGTCACAATAAGATTCAACACCCTCCAAAATAGTGGGATCATTACTTCCTAAAGTTGACACTCTTCCAAACCCACTTTCATCAATATAATCATCATAAATAGGAGGCATAATATCATCATAATAAATTTGCATATCAAAACTTGGGAGACTAAAAATATCATCTTCATTAAACATAGCAGCCCCAAGCTTGGGACGAACGTTAATTGCAGCAAATAAATTCTCAAACATGTCATTCACATCTAACATAGCATCCCCAAGCTTAGGCCTTTGCATATCATAAGCATAATCACTCAGATCGTAAATAGTATGGATAGCACCAATAGTATAGCAATTATTATCATCACAATGAGTAATAGGCATAACAATAATGTGAGCAACATCATTTGGTAGGGATATCTTTTTACCTTTGCTTCTCTGTCTTTTCTTTTTCTTCTCCACATTATGTGTGGGTTTAATCCTCTTTTTGGAGCTCCTTATTAATGAGATTGGTTGAATAGAAAGCTCCTCCTCGTTACCTGATTCATCATAAGAAAGAATAGGTGGATATTGGGAAACCTCTTCTCTTTCATTAGTATTCTCTTCATCTTCTATTTGTTCTCCTGTCTTTATGTAACTGGCAATATAAGGATTTTCAATGTAATTCACCGCACAATACATATAAATTTCTTCTACATCAAAATCAAGAACTCTCTCAAGGAAAATTCTGGAATATCCTTAGTTATACATTTCATTTCTTCATAACCTAGAATAAAACTAAGTTCATTATGATGTGCAAGGTAAATCAAGTCATCACAATTTTTGGACACGATTCGATCATGAAACAATTTGCATTGGAGATTTAAATGACCACGTTCATTGCAAAGTTCACAAGGACGGCGAAGAAAAATTAAATTTTCAGCACAAACATCTAGCCTCTCTTGCAACCATTTAGTTTCTAAAAATTTATGCCCTCTTACAAAATCTATCTTCCCTTTTTCGTATGTAACAGCAAACTCTATGCACTCCACAAAAGTCGACATGCTTATAAGAGACATTTTACCATGACTAGTGCAATCATCATTAGTACTATGGATATTCAAAGAGTTCATACTAACAACATTGAAATCATGCTCATCATTCAAATATTTAGTGTCAAACAATTTATTGACTTCTTCTTCTAGCACTTGAGCACAATTTTCATTTCCATCATTTTCACGAAAGATATTAAAAAGATGAAGCATATGAGGTAACCTCAATTCCATTTTTTTGTTGTTTTTATTTCATAGAATAAACTAGTGATAAAACAAGAAACTAAAAGATTTGATTGCAAGATCTAAATATATACCTTCAAGCACTCACCTCCCCGGCAAGGGCGCTAGAAAAGAGCTTGATGTCTACTATGCAGCCTTCTTCTTGTAGACTCGTGTTGGGCCTCCAAGCGCGGAGTTTGTAGGGCAGTAGCAAATTTTCCTCAAGTGGATGACCTAAGGTTTATCAATCCGTGGGAGGCGTAGGATGAAGATGGTCTCTCTCAAACAACCTTGCAACCAAAGAAGAAAGAGTCTCTTGTGTTCCCAACACACCCAATACAATGGTAAATTGTATAGGCGTCGTGGTTCTAAGCCTGACAGTAGAGTGGGGGGGTAGGTATGGAGAGGCAAGGTCCTAGCTATGGAGAGGTTGTAAACACAAGAGATGTACGAGTTCAGGCCCTTCTCGGAGGAAGTAAAAGCCCTACGTCTCGGAGCCCGGAGGCGGTCGAGTGGATTATATGTATATGAGTTACAGGGTGCCGAACCCTTCTGCCTGTGGAGGGGGGTGGCTTATATAGAGTGCGCCAGGACCCCAGCCAGCCCACGTAGGAGAGGGTTTAAGGTGAGTTAAGTCCGGGGCGTTACTGGTAACGCCCCACATAAAGTGTCTTTACTATCATAAAGTCTACTTAATTACAGGCCGTTGCAGTGCAGAGTGCCTCTTGACCTTCTGGTGGTCGAGTGAGTCTTCGCGGTCGAGTCCTTCAAGGCAGTCGAGTGTGTCTCTCGTTGGTCGACTGGAAGGTGACCTCTTCTAAGGGTGTCCTTGGGCAGGGTACTTAGATCAGGTCTGTGGCCCTACCCTAGGTACATGACCCCATCATTAGCCCCCGAATGGATTGAGGCTTCGAGTGAGGAAGGAGTTGATGTTGTTTCCGATTAACTTTTGCACACTGGTCGTGCGTTGTTCTGGACCAAAGAATCTCTTCGTTGGTAGTGAGCAACTTGTCTTCAGTCGACTCGATCCATTCTCTTCTTTCGTCGAGTGATCTTTCGGGCTTCGACGATTTCCGAGCGACGGATCGCAGGAAATCCCGCGTCTGACAGACCGATCTGCCGTTCGCGGATTCCGCGGGATGCGAAATTTTGGGGAAGCGCGCGAAGCGGAGCAGGCCGCGGCGTTCGGATGGGACGGGACATAGACGCCTCGATCCCGCGCCGCTTTCTTCGCCACGTATCCCGCCTGCATAACTGTTTCTGGATATGATTAGATCGACCGGGCCCACCTGTCATCCACTCGGAAGGGACCTTATAAATACGCCCGGCGAGGGTTTTTTGTACAGTGCCTCAGCATTCTCTTTCTCTGCTCCCTTCGTCTCCGTCCAGCGCGCTCGCTCTCGCCTCCGCACAACTTCTCCTCGCGCGTCTCACCGGCAACCATGGCCAAGGAGAAGACGGCGGCGCTGGAACGCGCGAAGAAGGCGTCGGCGACGGAGAAGGCGAAGGGGAGATCCACCAGCCGCGGCGGGTCTTCGTCTAGATCCCGCCTGCCGAAGGGCTGGGTCCAAGGAGATTGGATCCAGTCGACCATCACGGAGAAAGATCTCCTCGACATGGCCAACGAGGGCCTGATCCCTCATGGAGCTGCGAGGCTTCCGGGGAAGGAGTGGCAGCCCCAGCCAGAAGAGGGTGAGTGCGTGCTCCTGGCTACCCATGTCGACCGTGGATTTTCTTTGCCGCCGAGTATTTTCTTTCGTGGTTTCTTGAACTTCTTTGGAGCGCAACTCCATCACTTTACCCCAAATTCTATCGCCTATCTTGCCGCGTTCGTGTCCATGTGTGAGGGTTTTCTGGGCTGTCGACCGCACTGGGGCTTGTTCAAGCATATATTCACGTGTCGCTCTCAGACCGTGAAGAAAGCGAGCCCAGGCGACGAAAGGACCCGAGTTGTCCAAATGTGTGGGGGCCTGGGGATCCAGGTGAGGAATAAGAGCACCTTCCCAGCCATGACTTTTCCCGAGTCAGTCAGAGGCTGGCAGTCGACCTGGTTCTACTGCCAGGATCAGTCGACGCCGGGGCAGTCGAGTGGACTCCCTCAGTTTACCATGGACCGAGTGAACAAGCCCTCCTCTCTGAAGTTGATTCCGGAGGAGAAAGCTGACGTGAAGATGTTGATGGAGCGCGTAGTACAGTTGGTTCGGGAGGGAGTGACGGGCATGGATCTCCTGGAGGTTTTCCTTAGGCGTCGTATCCAGCCCCTTCAGTTCCGGAGCCACTGCATGTGGTTGTACTGTGGGACTGAGGACGAGACTCGGGTCCATCCAGAAGCAGTCGACGATGTCACTCTGGAAAGGTGGATGGCTGCCGTTACCGGAAACAAGGATAACCCACGCGGAGCCAGAAGGATTCCCTCCACTCGACCACCACAGTGATCCAAACAAGGTATGCCTGCTCTGCTCTTCACTGTTTTCTTGTCATATTCATTTCTGTTTATTCTGCCAATCGGTCGATTGATCTTTGTCTTGATGTCTATCAGGCCCTCACCGAGCTGTACTCGATGCCCAATGGAGCACAGGCTCCGACTGAGGAGGGTGAGGCGAGTGGGGGCGAGAGCCAGGAGGAGGAGTGGGACTCGGACGTTGCTGAGGATGATGACGACGATGACGACGATGACGGTGATGAAGATGATGCTGAAGACGAGGAAGAAGAGGAGGAGGAGGTCGTACCACCGCGCTCGGAAAGGCGGTCGAAGCTTGTCCACGACCCTGCGACTGAACGTGGCAAGGGGGTTGCGACCGTTGCTCAGTCGACCAAGCGCCCTCGGACCACCTCTCCGGCGCCGACTGAAAAGGCGTCGAAGCAGCCCAGGGCGGCTTCGTCAAAGCCGACCAAGCTCCTGCCGAAGATGAAGGTGTCCATCCCCACCATATCAGGGTAATCATGCTGCTTAAGACTTCCTATTTTGTGTGAACTTTGTCTCTGGTTGGCGCTGGAGTTAGTCGACTGATTCTTTGGAGTTGCAGTGCTGCTACTTCTGAGACCTCAGCCCGGGCTGATGACCATGAGATGGAGGACGCAGCAACCTCAAAACCAGGTACTATACTCTTAACGCCGTTTTTAGTCGACTGACTCATGATCTCTAATCCTGATTCTTTTCTGTAGCTCCACCGAATGTTGTTATCACTCTCCCTGATGATGAAGATGAGGAACCGCTGAAGCACAGAAGGAGTAGGAAAGCGTCTGCCAGCAGGGTGCCCCAGGATGTGACGGTGCCTGAGACTCTGGTTGCGGAGGAGGAGAACACCACTCGACACACTGTGTCCTTCGCAGATCCACTGACGAGTGCTCAGCAGCCCTCCCTCTTCACGACGCACCATGTCCCAGAGGACCAAGCTGGCGCCGCGAAGGAGGCGATACGCCAGGCAGGGATCATGATGGAGCAGTTAAGGACCATCCGGGATGCGAGCCAGGCAGCTTACGACGCTAGTTCCGCCCTTCAAAGCAATGTTCAGGTCAGTCGACCACCGCCTGTTCTGTTAAGATATGCTATCAAAAACTTTTCTTTCCAGAATTTATAGTAGTCACCCAGTGGGTGTGTCGACTTAGACTCCGTGTTAGCGGGGGCACGCTGAGTGCACCCGCTGGGTGTAGTCCCCAAGGCTAAGGTCGACTGCTGGCAGTCGGCCTTAGGCTTTATAATTTCAGTCTTTGCGTCATTCGACTATGTCGACTGGATTTCGCAAACTGGTCGACTGGTCGACTCTGTCTTCAATAGGATTAGTGGGGGCACGCTGAGTGCACCCACTGGGTGTAGTCTCCAAGGCTAAGGTCGACTGCTGGCAGTCGGCTTTAGGTTTTATAATTTCAGTCTTTGCGTCATTCGACTATGTCGAATGGATTTCGCAAACCGGTGGGGGCACGCTGAGTGCACCCACTGGGTGTAGTCCCCGAGACTGTGGTCGACTGCTTGCAGTCGATTACAGTCTTAAAGAATACATCTCTCTCTTTTTTTTTGAGGTCGACTGGTCGACTCTATCTTCGATAGGATTAGTGGGGGCACGCTGAGTGCACCCACTGGGTGTAGTCCCCGAGACTACGGTCGAATGCTTGTATTCGGCTGTAGTCTTAGAAACGTGTGATTTTTCCTTTTTCACTCGGAAGTGAATTATATTTGACATTTAGTCGATTGGTTCTTCGCAGAACTCCTGTGATCTTGTGGCTCGCTACTCTGAGCTGGAAAACAAGCACGTTCAGCTCGAGCTGAATTTGAAGCTGGTTCAGGAGAAACTGACGAAGGCAAAGGAGGAGACCGAAGGTATGTTTGGTGAGACCTTGACGACTGATTTTCCCCTTCGTTTGTTTCAAAATCTGATCTTGCTGTAACTTGCAGGTAAGGTAAGGGAGGCCCAACAGAAAAAAGACCTTGAACTAGCTGAGAAGATCAAGCTCGCTGACGAGAAGCTAGCTTCAGTCACCAAGCTTGAACAAGACAATACCAATCTGAAAGCTGCTCTTGGGATTGCCAACAAGGAAGTCAGTCGACTGAAAACTGATAAAACTGCCCTGACCGACCAAGTCAGTAAGTTGACTGGGAAGAAAAATGATCTGGAGGCCTTCCTGAGTGGTCTTGCCAAGAAGCTGTTTCTTATGCTTGAAGGTAAACCTCTATGCTCGGCAATCATTTCCAATCGTGATTTTTTCATTCGACCATCGCCTTGACTCGGTGATCGTCCTTGCAGAATTTTGTCAAAACTTTGAAGAAGAAACTAGCCGGCTGGAACCAAACCTCGACCCCGTCAATTCTCCGGTGAACGACGAAGTTGCCATGAATGTTTTCCGACTGGAGTCCCGTGTTGCAGCTGCCGTGGACTATCTTGCAAGGCTGAAGGTCGCCACATCTCGCATCGACTCGACGCTCTGGCCCGGGGAGACACTTCAAAATGACCTTGAGTCGCTGATGGCTCGCTTGAACACGATCCCTGGTCGAGTGCAGGAGTGGAAGAAGTCCTCGGCTCGGTGCGGTGCAGATGTTGCTCTGTGTCTGGCCCGAGTCCACTGCAAAGATGCGCGAGAAGAGAAGCTGGCGGCCCTCCGGGTGGCCAACACCAAGAAACACGACTTCAGGTCCTTTATGGAAACTTTCCTTGCGGCTGCCACTCGGATCGCAGATGGAATTGATCTTGATGAGTTCGTTGCACCTTCCAGCCCTCCACAGGAGGGGTAAAAAACTTCTTCTAAGCTCGACGCTTTAAATTTGCCTCGGTATGCCGAGTGGAGTTGTAACCGATAAACCTTAACGGGCTTAGCACCCGAGCACTTTCGGTTCCTTTAGGTATCGATCCGAACTTGAATTTGTCGTTTGAATATGATTGCTTTTGGCTCGAAATGTCTTTTGCAGGTTCAAAGCAGGGCGCTTACTGCAATCGACTTATTCCTTAGTCCACTTAGGTGAGCGCTGGGCTGCAGCTAAGCCCCCGAGTGGAAGTCTGGCTTACCACTCGGCAGGATTTTTATAACTTAGGCGAGTACTTGGACTGCAGCTAAGCCTCTGAGTGGAAGTCTGGCTTACCACTCGGTAGGATTTTTATAACTTAGGCGAGTACTTGGACTGCAGCTAAGCCTCCGAGTGGAAGTCTGGCTTACCACTCGGTAGGATTTTTATAACTTAGGCGAGTACTTGGACTGCAGCTAAGCCCCCGAGTGAGAGGTTTGCTCTTCACTCGGTAGGATTTTTGTAACTTAGGCGAGTACTTGGACTGCAGCTAAGCCCCCGAGTGAGAGGTTTGCTCTTCACTCGGTAGGGTTTTTGATTACTTAGGCGAGCACTGGGCTGCAGCTAAGCTCCCGAGTGGAAGTCTGGCTTACCACTCGGCAGGATTTTTATAACTTAGGCGAGTACTTGGACTACAGCTAAGCCTCCGAGCGAGAGGTTTGCTCTTCACTCGGTAGGATTTTTGATTACTTAGGCGAGCACTGGGCTGCAGCTAAGCTCCCGAGTGGAAGTTTGGCTTACCACTCGGTAGGATTTTTATAACTTAGGCGAGTACTTGGACTGCAGCTAAGCCTCCGAGCGAGAGGTTTGCTCTTCACTCGGTAGGATTTTTGATTACTTAGGCGAGTACTTGGACTGCAGCTAAGCCCCCGAGTGAGAGGTTTGCTCTTCACTCGGTAGGATTTTTATAACTTAGGCGAGTACTTGGACTGCAGCTAAGCCTCCGAGTGAGAGGTTTGCTCTTCACTCGATAGGATTTTTGATTACTTAGGCGAGTACTTGGACTGCAGCTAAGCCCCCGAGTGAGAGGTTTGCTCTTCACTCGGTAGGATTTTTATAACTTAGGCGAGTACTTGGACTGCAGCTAAGCCCCCGAGTGAGAGGTTTGCTCTTCACTCGGTAGGATTTTTGATTACTTAGGCGAGTACTTGGACTGCTGCTAAGCCCCCGAGTGAGAGGTTTTCTCTTCACTCGGTAGGATTTTTATAACTTAGGCGAGTGCTTGGACTGCAGCTAAGCCCCCGAGTGAGAGGTTTGCTCTTCACTCGGTAGGATTTTTATAACTTAGACGAGTGCTTGGACTGCAGCTAAGCCCCCGAGTGGAAGTCTGGCTTACCACTCGGCAGGATTTTTATAACTTAGGCGAAACGGATTCGCAGCTAAGCCTCCGAGTGGGAGTCTGGCTCACCACTCGGTAGGATTTTTTACAAACTTAGGCGGAACGGATTCGCGGCTAAGTCACCCACTGAGGGGAAATTTTATTAGACAAAATGAAAAGTGACAAAAATTATGGAGGAACTATGACACTATTATTTTGAGGTCCATGAACTACAGAAGTACTTTATTGCAACTCATCCGAGTGATAAAACTTAAGTGTAAAATGGGCGGAGTAGTTCCGCGTTCCAAGCTCGGGGCTCGTCGATATTATGCTCGACATTGTAAAGACGGTACGCCCCGTTGTGGAGAACCTTGGTGACGATGAAGGGACCTTCCCAAGAAGGAGCAAGCTTGTGTGGTTTGTGCTGATCCACTCGGAGAACCAAATCTCCTTCCTGGAAGGCTCGACCTCTCACATTTCTGGCGTGGAAACGACGCAAATCTTGTTGGTAGATGGTCGACCGGATCAGAGCCATCTCCCTTTCTTCCTCTAAAAGGTCGACTGCGTCCTGCCGCGCTTGTTCAGCTTCTGCTTCGTTGTAGATTTCAACTCGAGGAGCATTGTGGAGAAGATCACTCGGCAAGACTGCTTCAGCTCCGTAGACCAAGAAGAATGGAGTTCTTCCGGTCGACCGATTAGGTGTGGTCCGCAGTCCCCAAAGCACTGAGGGAAGTTCGTCGACCCAAGCTCCAGCTGCATGCTTGAGATCACGCATCAGTCGGGGTTTCAATCCCTTGAGAATCAGGCCATTGGCTCGCTCTGCTTGTCCATTCGACTGCGGATGGGCGACTGAAGCGTAGTCGACCCGTGTGCCTTGAGAGTTACAGAAATCTCTGAATTCCTCCGAGTCAAAGTTCGACCCATTATCCGTAATGATGCTGTGCGGGACTCCATATCTGAATATTAGTTCCCTGATGAAGCTAACAGCAGTACCGGCGTCAAGGTTCTTGATTGGTTTAGCCTCAATCCACTTGGTGAACTTGTCGACTGCCACCAGTACATGCGTGAAGCCACTTCGCCCTGTTCTCAAAGGACCGACCATGTCCAACCCCCATACTGCGAAAGGCCAGACGAGTGGAATGGTCTTCAGGGCTGATGCAGGCTTGTGCGACATATTCGAGTAAAACTGACATCCCTCGCACTTATCCACTATCTCCTTTGCCATCTCATTCGCCTTTGGCCAGTAAAATCCGGCTCGGTATGCTTTGGCCACGATGGTCCGAGAGGACGCGTGATGACCACAGGTCCCCGAGTGAATATCATTAAGGATGATTCGACCTTCTTCCGGCGTTATGCACTTCTGACCGACTCCAGTCGCGCTTTCTCTGTATAACTGTCCTTTGATTACGGTAAAGGCCTTAGATCGGCGGACGATCTGTCGAGCCTCTTCCTCATCCTCCGGGAGCTCTTTTCTCAGGATATACGCGATATATGGAACTGTCCAATCGGGAATGACCACCAAGATCTCCATGACCAAGTCGACCACTGCTGGGACTTCAACCTCAGTCGGATCTGTGGCACTCTTGGGCTGTGGAGCTTCTTCGGTGAAAGGATCTTCTTTGACTGACGGAGTGTGTATATGCTCCAAGAACACACCACTCGGAATGGCTTCTCTCTTGGAACCTATCTTTGCTAGATCATCAGCTGCTTGATTTTTCAGTCGGGGTATATGATGGAGCTCCAACCCCTCGAACTTCTTTTCCAGCTTCCTCACTGCACTGCAGTATCCAGTCATGGCTGGGCTTCTCACGTCCCACTCCTTCATCACTTGATTGACCACTAAATCCGAGTCGCCATAGACCATCAGGCGACGGACGCCGAGTAAAATGGCCATGCGCAACCCATATAAGAGGGCCTCATATTCTGCCTCATTGTTGGAGGAATCAAAGTGAATCAGGAGCACATATCTGAGCTTATCTCCTCTGGGGGAAACCAGGACAACCCCAGCACCGGAACCATTCAACATCTTAGAGCCATCAAAGAACATGGTGATGGGGTTATGTACCTAGGGTAGGGTCACGGACCTGTCCCAAGTAAATTACCCTAGGACATCCCTAGAAGAGGTCGCCTTCCAGTCGACCAACGAGGACTCACTCGACCAACGAGGACACACTCGACTGGCCTGAAGGACTCGACCACGAAGACTCACTCGACCGCCAGGAGGTCAAGAGGCACTCTGCACCGCAACGGTCTGTAATTAAGTAGACTTTATGATAGTAAAGGCACTTTATGTGGGGGCGTTACCAGTAACGCCCCAGACTTAACTCACCTTAAACCTTCTCCTACGTGGGCTGGCTGGGGTCCTGGCGCACTCTATATAAGCCACCCCCCTCCACAGGCAGAAGGGTTCGGCACCTTGTAATCCATACATTCATAATCCACTCGACCGCCTCCGGGCTCCGAGACGTAGGGCTGTTACTTCTTCCGAGAAGGGCCTGAACTCGTACATCCTTTGTGCTTACAACCTCTCCATAGCTAGGACCTTGCCTCTCCATACCTACCCCCCACTCTACTGTCAGGCTTAGAACCACGACAGTTGGCGCCCACCGTGGGGCAGGTGTTTTAGCGATTTTGTGGAGAAGTTGCGATTCTTCCGAGTATTTTCATCATGGTGTCTGCTGGAGTTTTGATCGAGGGTCAAGAGATCCGTCTCGGCACTCTCACCTTCATCGCCGACGACTCCGCATGGCTCCAGGAGGCTCCACTCGACGTAGATGCGCTCCCCGTCCGCGGTGCGACGCATTTTCGCGCATGTGTCCGCGGCGTTCTGCTGCGGCAACCATCGACCCAGTATCGGTCGGCTCCTCCGTCTTCCACCCTCCCGGTCTCCCGCCAGCGCAAGCGCTCAGGCCGGTCGAGGCTTCAGCGATGGGTGAGTCACGCGGTGGCTCGCCAGTCGACCACTACACAAGTTGCGGCAATCGAGCCCAACGAATCTCTCTACGGCTTGTTCGATCAGTCGACTGGCTCCGGAGAGACTGCATCCGAGTGCGGAAGCAGTGATCCAGCGGCGGAAATCTTGATGGTCGACGGGCCCCACAGCCCTCCTGGCTTCGCCCGCGGTGGTGGAGCAGGTGACGGCGGCGACCCTGCTCGAGGCTACGAAGAGTACCAGCCCGAGCCACTCGACTCTCTGCAAAGAGAAGAGCTTCGCCGCAGGAACGAGGATCCCCTGCGTATTCCCATCGCAGGAGAAACCCCCGAGGCTCGTGCCTTGGAGGAGGCGCGTCTGGCCAATTTGGCCGAGCGCACTCGACTGGAGAACCTTCAGCGAGCACTCGACGAGCGCGCGCGGCAACGAGTTCCCGACACCAGTCGACGTCAACTCTTCCCGCCGACTCAGGTATATCGAACCCCAATTCAGAATTTAGCAGCTGCGACCCGTATAGCAGAGTCCATTCAACCTTCGCAGTCAGAAGCTGGCAGAGGTTTGCTGCAGATCAGGGATCTGCTCCGGGCAGCAGGAGATCAGAATTCAGCCATGTCTCAGTCGCGCAACAGAATTCACAGTCGATCTGTCACTGTGAATACGGTTCAGTCGGCTCACAGCCCCAGATCGCCTCCGCGGCGCGAAGGGCGTGAGAATCGGCGAGATCAATATGGCGACAGACTCGACCGAGATGATAGGCGTCGAGTGCCCTATTCCCCTCCAAGGGGTGGGTCCTACGCTCCTCGGCAGCCAGATGATAGGCGTCAGTACAGTACAGGGCGTAGGGTTCCAGTTGACCCCAGAGAGCCAGGCTTCGACGCGCGATCCATTATCGTGCAAGGGTTGGTCGACCGGAACAGAGCCCATCGAGGCGCACTCGACAGAGATGTGCCCACGAGCAGTCGAGTACATGTTTCTGGTCCTGAATGTTTCAGCAGAGCTATCAGAGCCGCAGTTATCCCCCCCAATTTCAGGTTGGCAACAGGAGTCAGCAAGTTCACTGGTGAGTCTAAGCCTGAAACTTGGCTTGAAGACTACCGAGTGGCAGTTCAGATCGGTGGTGGGAACGACGAGGTGGCCATGAAGCATTTGCCCCTCATGTTGGAAGGTTCTGCCAGGGCATGGTTGACTCAATTACCTCCTAGCAGCATTTACACTTGGGAAGATCTGTCCCGAGTGTTCGTCAGAACGTTTGAAGGGACTTGCAAGCGACCAGCGGGATTGACAGAGTTGCAAGTCTGCGTGCAGAAAACCAATGAGACTCTCAGAGAGTATATTCAGAGGTGGATCACTTTGCACCACACTGTGGAAAATGTCTCTGACCATCAGGCAGTATGCGCCTTCAAAGATGGCGTCAAGAACAGAGAACTGAGTTTGAAATTTGGTCGAACCGGTGACATGACCTTGAGTCGGATGATGGAGATTGCTACCAAGTACGCCAACGGCGAAGAAGAAGACCGACTCCGAAGCGGCAAGCACAAGCCGAGTCAGTCGGAAAAGGAAACACCAGTCGGAAACAGAAGCGGAAGGCTGAACCGGCAGCTCCTGGAGAGGCTCTGGCCGTGACTCAAGGAAAGTCTAAGGGGAAACCAAAAGGATCCTGGAACCCCAAGAAGGTGAAGGATAAAGAAGGGAACGACGTGATGGATATGCCGTGTCACATTCACACGAAGAAAGATGAAGAGGGGAATATCATTTACCCAAAGCACACCACTCGCCAATGTCGACTCCTGATCCAGCAGTTTCAGGGAAAACAGTCTAAGGACAAGGAGAAGGAGTCGGACAAGGCCGAAGACAAAGAGGACAGTGAGGGAGGATATCCGCATATCAACTCCACTCTGATGATCTTCGCAGATGTGGAAAGCAGAAGTCGACTGAAAGTGATTAACCGAGAGGTTAACATGGTTGCCCCAGCAAAGGCAAATTATCTGAAGTGGTCTCAAACACCCATCACATTCGACCAATCTGATCACCCGACTCATATTGCCACCCCTGGGAGGCAAGCTTTGGTGGTCGATCCAGTTGTCGAAGGCACTCGACTGACAAAGGTGCTGATGGACGGTGGAAGTGGGCTGAATCTGTTATATGCAGACACGTTGAAAGGTATGGGCATTCCGATGTCCCGACTGAGCACTAGTAACATGAGCTTCCATGGAGTTATACCAGGGAAGAAGGCCGAGTCACTCGGCCAGATAGCTTTGGACGTAGTGTTTGGCGATTCAAAGCATTTTCGCAAAGAAAAGTTGACGTTTGAGGTCGTGGATTTTCAAAGTGCATATCATGCCATTTTGGGGAGACCAGCCTATGCACGGTTCATGGCTCGACCATGTTACGTGTACCTCAAATTGAAGATGCCCGGTCCCAAAGGTGTGATCACTGTCACCGGTGATAGGAAAAAGGCAGAGGAGTGCTTTCAGAAGGGCTCCAAAATTGCCGATTCCCAAGTGACAGCAGTCGAGTTCGAAGAATACAAGCAAAACGCAGATCCGAGTGACTTGCTGCGATCCAAGAAGCCCGCCACAGAATCTGCATTCCAGTCGTCCGGTGAGACGAAGCCTGTTCACATTCACCCGACCGACCCCGAAGCAGCTCCGACCCGCATCTCCACAACACTCGACCCAAAATAGGAAGAAGCGCTCATCCAGTTCCTCCGTGAGAACTGGGACATTTTTGCATGGAAGCCCGCTGACATGCCAGGTGTTCCCAGGGGACTGGCTGAGCATCGCCTAAGAGTCGACTCGTCTGCAAAACCAGTTAAAGAACATCTTCGGCGGTCCGCCGTCCAGAAGAGAAAGGCCATCGGTGAAGAAGTGGCTCGACTGTTGGCGGCAGGATTTATCCGAGAGATATTCCACTCCGAGTGGCTCGCTAATGTCGTCATGGTTCCTAAGAAGGACAAGTCGCTCCGAATGTGCATTGATTTCAAGCACATCAACCGGGCCTGCCCGAAAGATCACTTTCCTCTCCCTCGCATAGATCAAATTGTTGACTCGACCGCGGGATGCGAGAGGTTGTCTTTTTTAGATGCTTACTCCGGGTACCACCAGATCCGTCTGTATGGGCCCGATGAAGTAAAAACAGCTTTCATCACTCCATTCGGGTGCTTCTGCTATATCACCATGCCATTCGGCCTCAAGAATGCCGGAGCCACATTTATGCGAATGATTCAGAAGTGTCTACTCACTCAAATCAGTCGGAATGTGGAAGCTTATATGGATGATATTGTTGTCAAGTCACGAAAAGGTTCCGACCTGCTCGCTGACCTCGCCGAAACATTTGCCAACCTCAGAAGGTATGATATCAAGCTCAATCCATCAAAGTGCACATTTGGAGTTCCTGGTGGCAAGTTACTCGGTTTTCTCGTTTCCGAACGGGGAATCGACGCCAACCCAGAAAAGATTGGCACTATTCTCCGAATGAAACGCCCTGTGCGAGTGCACGATGTCCAGAAGCTTACTGGATGCTTGGCCGCATTAAGTCGATTCATCTCACGACTCGGTGAAAAGGCATTGCCTCTTTACCGACTGATGAAGAAGGCTGACAAGTTCGAGTGGACTCCAGAAGCTGATGCAGCGTTTGCCGAGCTAAAAGCTCTGCTCTCCACCCAGCCGGTGCTTGCTGCTCCAATCAGCAAAGAGCCTCTGTTGCTCTACATCGCAGCCACAGGACAAGTCGTCAGTACTGTGCTAACGGTCGAGCGGGAAGAAGAAGGAAAAGCTCTCAAAGTTCAGCGCCCAGTGTATTATTTGTCTGAAGTCTTGACTCCATCCAAGCAGAGATATCCTCATTATCAGAAGCTTGTGTATGGAATATACATGACCACAAAGAAGGTTGCTCATTATTTCTCTGACCATTCAATCACAGTCGTCAGCGACGCTCCACTATCAGAGATTTTGCACAACAGAGATGCAACTGGTCGAGTGGCCAAATGGGCGATTGAACTTCTTCCCCTTGATATCAAGTTTGAGGCAAAGAAAGCCATTAAGTCCCAGGCAATAGCAGATTTCCTCGCCGAGTGGATCGAACAGCAGCAGCCGACTGAAGTTCACTCGGAGCATTGGACCATGTTTTTCGATGGTTCTAAGATGTTGAATGGTTCCGGTGCTGGGGTTGTCCTGGTTTCCCCCAGAGGAGATAAGCTCAGATATGTGCTCCAGATTCACTTTGATTCCTCCAACAATGAGGCAGAATATGAGGCCCTCCTATATGGGTTGCGCATGGCCATTTCACTCGGCGTCCGTCGCCTAATGGTCTATGGCGACTCGGATTTAGTGGTCAATCAGGTGATGAAAGAGTGGGACGTGAGAAGCCCAGCCATGACTGGATACTGCAGTGCAGTGAGGAAGCTGGAGAAAAAGTTCGAGGGGTTGGAGCTCCATCATATACCCCGACTGAAAAATCAAGCAGCTGATGATCTAGCAAAGATAGGTTCCAAGAGAGAAGCCATTCCGAGTGGTGTGTTCTTGGAGCATATACATACTCCGTCAGTCAAAGAAGATCCTTTCACCGAAGAAACTCCGCAGCCCAAGAGTGCCACAGATCCGACTGAAGTTGAAGTCCCAGCGGTGGTCGACTTGATCATGGAGGTTTTGGTAGTCATTCCCGACTGGACGATTCCGTATGTCGCATATATCTTGAGGAAAGAGCTTCCGGAGGATGAGGAAGAGGCTCGACAGATCGTCCGTCGATCTAAGGCCTTTACCGTCATCAAAGGACAATTATACAGAGAGAGCGCGACTGGAGTCGGTCAGAAGTGCATAACACCAGAAGAAGGTCGACTCATCCTCAATGATATTCACTCGGGGACCTGTGGTCATCATGCGTCCTCTCGGACCATCGTGGCCAAAGCATACCGAGCCGGATTTTACTGGCCCAAGGCGAATGAGATGGCAAAGGAGATAGTGGATAAGTGCGAGGGATGTCAGTTCTACTCGAATATGTCGCACAAGCCTGCGTCAGCTTTGAAGACCATCCCACTCGTCTGGCCTTTTGCAGTTTGGGGGCTGGACATGGTCGGTCCTTTGAGAACAGGACGAAGTGGCTTCACGCATGTACTGGTGGCAGTCGACAAGTTCACCAAGTGGATCGAGGCTAAACCAATCAAGAGCCTTCGACACCGGTACTGCTGTTAGCTTCATCAGGGAACTAATATTCAGATATGGAGTCCCGCACAGCATCATTACGGATAATGGGTCGAACTTTGACTCAGAGGAATTCAGAACCTTCTGCAACTCCCAGGGCACACGGGTCGACTACGCATCAGTCGCCCATCCGCAGTCGAATGGACAAGCAGAGCGAGCTAATGGACTGATTCTCAAGGGACTGAAGCCGCGACTGATGCGTGATCTCAAACACGCGGCTGGAGCTTGGGTCGACGAACTTCCATCTGTACTCTGGGGACTGCGGACCACGCCCAATCGGTCGACCGGAAGAACTCCATTCTTCTTGGTCTATGGAGCTGAAGCAGTCTTGCCGAGTGATCTTCTCCACAATGCTCCTCGAGTCGAAATCTACAACGAAGCAGAAGCTGAACAAGCGCGGCAGGACGCAGTCGACCTTTTAGAGGAAGAAAGGGAGATGGCTCTGATCCGGTCGACCATCTACCAACAAGATCTGCGCCGTTTCCACGCCCGAAATGTGAGAGGTCGAGCCTTCCAGGAAGGGGATTTGGTTCTCCGAGTGGATCAGCACAAACCACACAAGCTTGCTCCTTCTTGGGAAGGCCCCTTCATCGTCACCAAGGTTCTCCACAACGGGGCGTACCGTCTTTACAACGTCGAGCATAATATCGACGAGCCCCGAGCTTGGAACGCGGAGCTACTCCGCCCATTTTACACTTAAGTTTTATCACTCGGATGAGTTGCAATAAAGTACTTCTGTAGTTCATGGGTTTAGAAATAATTGTGTCATCACTTTTTATTTTTGTCCACATAAAAACTCCCCCTCAGTGGGTGGCTTAGCCGCGAATCCGTTTCGCCTAAGTTTATAAAAATCCTACCGAGTGGTAAGCCAGCCTTCCACTCGGGGGCTTAGCCGCGAATCCGTTTCGCCTAAGTTTATCAAAATCCTACCGAGTGGTAAGCAAGCCTTCCACTCGGAGGCTTAGCTGCAGCCTCGTGCTCGCCTAAGTTACAAAAATCCTACCGAGTGAAGAGCAATCCTCTCACTCGGGGGCTTAGCTGCAGTCCAAGCACTCGCCTAAGTTTATCAAAATCCTACCGAGTGGTAAGCCAGCCTTCCACTCGGAGGCTTAGCTGCAGCCTCGTGCTCGCCTAAGTTATAAAATCCTACCGAATGAAGAGCGATCCTCTCACTCGGGGGCTTAGCTGCAGTCCAAGCACTCGCCTAAGTTTATCAAAATCCTACCAAGTGGTAAGCCAGCCTTCCACTCGGAGGCTTAGCTGCAGCCTCGTGCTCGCCTAAGTTACAAAAATCCTACCGAGTGAAGAGCAATCCTCTCACTCGGGGGCTTAGCTGCAGTCCAAGCACTCGCCTAAGTTTATCAAAATCCTACCGAGTGGTAAGCCAGCCTTCCACTCGGAGGCTTAGCTGCAGCCTCGTGCTCGCCTAAGTTATAAAAATCCTACCGAGTGGTAAGCAAGCCTCCACTCGGGGGCTTAGCTGCAGTCCAAGCACTCGCCTAAGTTTATCAAAATCCTACCGAGTGGTAAGCCAGCCTTCCACTCGGAGGCTTAGCTGCAGCCTCGTGCTCGCCTAAGTTATAAAAATCCTACCGAGTGGTAAGCAAGCCTTCCACTCGGGGGCTTAGCTGCAGTCCAAGCACTCGCCTAAGTTTATCAAAATCCTACCGAGTGGTAAGCCAGCCTTCCACTCGGAGGCTTAGCTGCAGCCTCGTGCTCGCCTAAGTTATAAAAATCCTACCGAGTGAAGAGCAATCCTCTCACTCGGGGGCTTAGCTGCAGTCCAAGCACTCGCCTAAGTTTATCAAAATCCTACCGAGTGGTAAGCCAGCCTTCCACTCGGAGGCTTAGCTACAGCCTCGTGCTCGCCTAAGTTATAAAAATCCTACCGAGTGAAGAGCAACCCTCTCACTCGGGGGCTTAGCTGCAGCCCTGCGCTCGCCTAAGTTACAAAAATCCTACCGAGTGAAGAGCGACCCTCTCACTCGGAGGCTTAACTGCAGTCCAAGCGCTCGCCTAAGCACAGGCACCTTGCTTTGAACCTGCAAAAGACATTTTGAGCCGAAGGCAATCATATTCAAGCGCCAAATTCAAGTTTGAATCGATATCTAAAGGAACCGAAAGTGCTCAGGCGTCAAGCCTGTTAAAGTTTGTCGGTTACAATTCCACTCGGCATACCGAGGCAAATTTAAAGAGTCGAGCCAGAAGAAGTTTTTTACCCCTCCTGTGGAGGGCTGGAAGGTGCAACAAATTCATCAAGGTCAATTCCGTCGGCGATCCGAGTGGCAGCTGCAAGGAAAGTCTCCATAAAGGACCTGAAGTCGTGCTTCTTGGTATTGGCCACCCGAAGGGCCGCCAGCTTCTCCTCTCGTGCATCTTTGCAGTGGACTCGGGCCAGACACAGAGCGACATCTGCACCACACCGAGCCGAGGACTTCTTCCACTCCTGCACTCGACCAGGGATCGTGTTCAAGCGGGCCATCAGCGACTCAAGGTCATTCTGAAGTGTCTCCTCAGGCCAGAGCGTCGAGTCGATGCGAGATGTGGCGGCCTTCAGCCTTGCGAGATAGTCCACGACAGCTGCAACACGAGACTCCAGTCGGAAAACATCCATGGCAACTTCGTCGTTCACCGGAGAATTGACGGGGTCAAGGTTTGGCTCCAGTCGGCTGGTTTCTTCTTCAAAGTTTTGACAAAATTCTGCAAGGGTGATCACTAAGTCAAGGGGATAGTCGAATGGAAAAAGCCACAGTTGGAAATATTTGCCAAACATGGAGGTTTACCTTCAAGCATAAGAAACAGCTTCTTGGCAAAGCCACTCAGGAAGGCCTCCAGTTCAGTTTTCTTCTCAGTCAATTTGCTGACTTGGTCGGTCAAGGCAGCTTTGTCAGTTCTCAGTCGACTGACTTCCTTGTTGGCAATCCCAAGAGCAGTTTTCAGATTGGTATTGTCTTGTTCGAGCTTGGTGACTGAAGCTAACTTCTCGTCAGCAAGCTTGATCTTCTCAGCTAGCTCAAGGTCTTTCTTCTGCTGGGCCTCCCTTACCTTACCTGCAAGTTACAGCAAGATCAGATGCTGAAACAAGCAAGGGGAAAAGCAGTCGTCAGGGTCTCACCAAACATACCTTCGGTCTCCTCCTTTGCCTTTGTCAGCTTCTCCTGAACCAGCTTCAAGCTCAGCTCGACTTGAGTATGCTTTTGTTCCAGCTCTGAGTAGCGAGCCACAAGATCACAAGAGTTCTGCGAAGAACCAATCGACTAAATGTCAAAATAATTCACTTCCGAGTGAAAAGGGAAAAACACACGTTTCTAAGACTACAGCCGAATACAAGCATTCGACCGTAGTCTCGGGGACTACACCCAGTGGGTGCACTCAGCGTGCCCCCACTAATCCTGTTGAAGACAAAGTCGACCAGTCGACCTCAAAAAAAAAAACAGTGTGCGAGACGCATTCTCTAAGACTGTGATCAACTGCAAGCAGTCGACCACAGTCTCGGGGACTACACCCAGTGGGTGCACTCAGCGTGCCCCCACCGGTTTGCGAAATCCAGTCGACCAGTCGACTGACAAAAAGATTGACATCATAAAGCCTAAGGCCGACTGCCAGCAGTCGACCTTAGCCTTGGGGACTACACCCAGCGGGTGCACTCAGCGTGCCCCCGCTAACACGGAGTTTATTCGACACACCCAGTGGGTGACTAATATAAATCCCGGAAAAGAAAAGTTTTTGGTAGCATATCCAACAGAGCAAGCAGCAGTCGACTGACCTGGACATTGCTTTGGAGGGCAGAGCTGGCGTCATAAGCTGCCTGGCTCGCATCCCGGATGGTCTTCAGCTGCTCCATCATGAGTCCCGCCTGGCGTATTGCCTCCTTCGCTGCGCCAGCTTGGTCCTCTGGGACGTGGTGAGTCGTGAAGAGGGAGGGCTGCTGAGCACTCGTCAGTGGATTCGCGAAGGACACCGTGTGTCGAGTGGTGTTCTCTTCCTCCACAGTCAGAGTCTCAGGCGCCGTCACATCCTGAGGCACCTTACTGGCGGGCGCTTTCCGACTCCTCCTGCGTGCTCAGCGGTTCTTCATCCTCGTCGTCGTCAGGAAGATCGATAACAGTATTGGGCGGAGCTGCGGAGAAGATCAGGATCAGAAGTCGCGAGTCAGTCGACTAAGAACGGTGTTAAGAATACAGTACCTGGGTTCGAAGTTGCTGCATCCTCCATCTCGTGGTCATCGGCCCGGGCCGAGGTCTCAGAAGTAGCAGCACTGCAACTCCAAAGGATCAGTCGACTAACCTCAGCGTCGACCAGAGATAAAGTTTGCACAAGAATAAGAAAATATGAGCAACACAATTACCCTGAAATGGTGGGGATGGACACCTTCATCTTCGGCAGGAGCTTGGTCGGCTTCGATGAGGCCGCCCTGGGCTGCTTCGGCGCCTTTTCAGTCGGCGCCGGAGAGGTGGTCCGAGGGCGCTTGGTCGACTGGGTGGCGGTCGCAACCCCCTTACCACGTTCGGTCGAAGGGTCGTGGACAAGCTTCGACCGCCTTTCTGAGCGCGGTGGAACGACCTCCTCCTCCTCTTCTTCCTCGTCCTCGATGTCATCTTCATCACCTTCATCATCATCATCGTCGTCATCATCCCCTGCAGCATCCGAGTCCCATTCCTCCTCTTCCTGGCTCTCGCCCCCCGCTCGCCCCTCGCCTTCCTCAGTCGAAGCTTGTGCCCCATTGGGCATCGAGTACAGCTCGGTGAGGGCCTAGCAGTGCCCAAACAAGGATCAGTCGACCAGTCGGCAGGGTTAACAGAAATGAATACGACAAGGACACAATGGAAGGCAGAGCAAGTGTACCTTGTTTGGGATCGCTGTTGTGGTCGAGTGGAGGAATCCTTCTGGCTCCGCGCGGGTTGTCCCTGTTTCCGGTAACGGCTGCCATCCATCTTTCCAGAGTGACATCGTCGACTTCTTCTGGATGGACTCTAGTCTCGTCTTCGGGCCCACAGTACAACCACATGCAGTGGCTCCGGAACTGGAGAGGCTGGATGCGACGCCTGAGGAAAACCTCCAGAGGTCCATGCCTGTCACCCCGTCCCGAACCAACTGCACCACGCGCTCCATCAACATCTTCACGTCGGCTTTCTCCTCCGGAATCAGCTTCAGAGGGGAGGGCTTGTTCACTCGGTCCATGGTAAACGGAGGGAGTCCACTCGACTGCCCTGGCGTCGACTGGACCTGGCAGTAGAACCAAGTCGACTGCCAGCCTCTGACGGACTCGGGAAAGGACATGGGCGGGAAGGTGCTATTATTCCTCACCTGAATCCCCAGGCCCCCACACATTTGGACGACTCGGGTCTTCTCGTCACCTGGGCTCGCCTTCTTCACGGTCTGAGAGCGACACGTGAAGATACGTTTGAACAAACCCCAGTGCGGTCGACAGCCCAAGAAACCCTCACACATGGACACGAATGCAGCAAGATAGGCAATGGAGTTTGGAGTAAAGTGATGGAGCTGCGCTCCAAAGAAATTCAAGAAACCACGGAAGAAAATGCTTGGTGGCAAGGAAAACCCCGATCGACATGAGTGGCCAGAAGCACACACTCACCCTCTTCTGGTTGTGGCTGCCACTCCTTCCCTGGCAACCTCGCAGCTCCGTGAGGGATCAAGCCCTCGTTGGCCATGTCGAGGAGGTCCTTCTCCGTGATGGTCGACTGGATCCAGTCGCCTTGGACCCAGCCTTTCGGCAGGCGGGATCTGGACGAGGATCCTCTGCGGCTGGTGGATCTCCCCTTCGCCTTCTCCGATGCCGACGCCTTCTTGGCACGCTCCAGCGCCGCCGTCTTCTCCTTGGCCATGGTCGCCGGTGAGATGCACGAAGGGAAGCGGTGCGGAGGCGAGAGCGGGCACGCTGAGCAGGGAGGAAGGAAGCAGAGGGAGAGAGGGAGAATGCTGAGGCGCAGCACAGAAATCCTCGCCGGGCACATTTATAAGGTCCCTTCCGAGTGGCTGACATGTGGGCCCGGTCGATCTAATCATATCTGTGAGCAGTTATGAGGACTGGATACGTGGCGAAAAAGGCGGCGCGGAGATCGAGGCGTCTACGCCCCGTCCCATCCGAACGCCGCGGTCTGCCCCGCTTCGCGCGCGCCCCCAAATTTCGCACCCCGCAGAATCCGCGAACAACAAATCAGTCTGTCAGACGCGGTGTTTCCGGCGATCCGTCGCTCGGAGATCGTCGAAGCTCGAAAGATCACTCGACGCAAAAATAGAATGGATCGAGTCGACCGAAGACGAATTGCTCCCTGTCAACGAAGAGATTCTTTGATCCAGAACAGCGCACAACTAGAGCGCAAAGGTTAATCGGAAACGACATCAACTCCTTCTTCACTCGAAGCCTCAATCCATTCGGGGGCTAATGATGGGGTTATGTACCTAGGGTAGGGTCATGGACCTGTCCAAGTAACTTACCCTAGGACATCCCTAGAAGAGGTCGCCTTCCAGTCGACCAACGAGGATTCAACTCGACTGGCCTGAAGGACTCGACCACGAAGACTCACTCGACCACCAGGAGGTCAAGAGGCACTCTGCACCGCAACGGCCTGTAATTAAGTAGACTTTATGATAGTAAAGGCACTTTATGTGGGGCGTTACCAGTAACGCCCCAGACTTAACTCACCTTAAACCCTCTCCTACGTGGGCTGGCTGGGGTCCTGGCGCACTCTATATAAGCCACCCCCCTCCACAGGCAGAAGGGTTCGGCACCTTGTAATCCATACATTCATAATCCACTCGACCGCCTCCGGGCTCCGAGACGTAGGGTTGTTACTTCTTCCGAGAAGGGCCTGAACTCGTACATCCTTTGTGCTTACAACCTCTCCATAGCTAGGACCTTGCCTCTCTATATACCTACCCCCACACTCTACTGTCAGGCTTAGAACCACGACACATGGTCCAATGCTCCGAGTGAACTTCAGTCGGCTGCTGCTGTTCAATCCACTCGGCGAGGAAATCTGCTATTGCCTGGGACTTAATGGCTTTCTTTGCCTCAAACTTGATATCAAGGGGAAGAAGTTCAATCGCCCATTTGGCCACTCGACCAGTTGCATCTCTGTTGTGCAAAATCTCTGATAGTGGAGCGTCGCTGACGACTGTGATGGAATGGTCAGAGAAATAATGAGCAACCTTCTTTGTGGTCATGTATATTCCATACACAAGCTTCTGATAATGAGGATATCTCTGCTTGGATGGAGTCAAGACTTTAGACAAATAATACACTGGGCGCTAAACTTTGAGAGCTTTTCCTTCTTCTTCCCGCTCGACCGTTAGCACAGTACTGACGACTTGTCATGTGGCTGCGATGTAGAGCAACAGAGGCTCTTTGCTGATTGGAGCAGCAAGCACCGGCTGGGTGGAGAGCAGAGCTTTTAGCTCGGCAAACGCTGCATCAGCTTCTGGAGTCCACTCGAACTTGTCTGCCTTCTTCATCAGTCGGTAAAGAGGCAATGTCTTTTCACCGAGTCGTGAGATGAATCGACTTAATGCAGCCAAGCATCCAGTAAGCTTCTGGACATCGTGCACTCGCACAGGGCGTTTCATTCGGAGAATAGTGCCGATCTTCTCTGGATTAGCGTCGATTCCTCGTTCGGAAACGAGAAAACCGAGTAACTTGCCACCAGGAACTCCAAATGTGCACTTTGATGGATTGAGCTTGATATCATACCTTCTGAGGTTGGCAAATGTTTCGGCGAGATCAGCGAGCAGGTCGGAACCTTTTCGTGACTTGACAACGATATCATCCATATACACTTCCACATTCCGACTGATTTGAGTGAGTAGACACTTCTGAATCATTCGCATAAATGTGGCTCCGGCATTCTTGAGGCCGAATGGCATGGTGATATAGCAGAAGCACCCGAATGGAGTGATGAAAGCTGTTTTTACCTCGTCGGGTCCGTACAGACGGATCTGGTGGTACCCGGAGTAGGCGTCTAGAAAAGACAGTCTCTCGCATCCCGCGGTCGAGTCAACAATTTGATCTATGCGAGGGAGAGGAAAATGATCTTTCGGGCAGGCCCGGTTGATGTGCTTGAAATCAATGCACATTCGGAGTGATTTGTCTTTCTTAGGGACCATGCCGACATTAGCGAGCCACTCAGAGTGGTATATCTCTCGGATAAATCCTGCCGCCAACAGTCGAGCCACTTCCTCACCAATGGCTTTTCTCTTCTGGACGGCGGACCGCCGAAGATGCTCTTTAACTGGTTTTGCAGATGAGTCGACTCTTAGGCGATGCTCAGCCAGTCCCCTGGGAACACCTGGCATGTCAGCGGGCTTCCATGCAAAAATGTCCCAGTTCTCACGGAGGAACTGGATGAGCGCTTCTTCCTATTTTGGGTCGAGTGTTGTGGAGATGCGGGTCGGAGCTGCATCGGGGTCGGTTGGGTGAATGTGAACAGGCTTCGTCTCACCGGACGACTGAAATGCAGACTCTGTGGCGGGTTTCTTGGATCGCAGCAAGTCACTCGGATCTGCGTTTTGCTTGTATTCTTCGAACTCGACCGCTGTCACCTGGGAATCAGCAATCTTTGAGCCTTTCTGGAAGCACTCTTCTGCCTTTTTCCGATCACCGGTGACAGTGATCACTCCTTTGGGGCCGGGCATCTTCAATTTGAGGTACACGTAACATGGTCGAGCCATGAACCGCGCATAAGCTGGTCTCCCCAAAATGGCATGATATGCACTCTGAAAATCCACGACCTCGAACGTCAACTTCTCTTTGCGAAAATGTTTCGAATCACCAAACACCACGTCCAGAGCTATTTGGCCGAGTGACTCGGCTTTCTTTCCTGGTATAACTCCATGAAAGCTCATGTTACTGGTGCTCAGTCGGGACATCGGAATGCCCATTCCTTTCAGTGTGTCTGCATACAGCAAATTCAAGCCCACTACCACCGTCCATAAGCACTTTTGTCAGTCGAGTGCCTTCAACAACTGGATCGACCACCAAAGCTTGCCTCCCAGGGGTGGCAATATGAGTCGGGTGATCAGATTGGTCGAAGGTGATGGGTGTTTGGGACCATTTCAGATAGTTTGCTTTTGCTGGGGCAACCATGTTCACCTCACGGTTAATAACTTTCAATCGACTCTTGCTCTCCACATCTGCAAAGATCATTAGAGTAGAGTTGATATGGGGATATCCTTCCTCACTGTCCTCCTTGTCTTCGACCTTGTCCGACTCCTTCTCCTTGTTATTAGACTGTTTTCTCTGAAACTGCTGGATCAGGAGTCGACATTGGCGAGTGGTGTGCTTCGGGTAGATGATATTCCCCTCTTCGTCTTTCTTCATGTGGATGTGACACGGCATATCCATCACATCGTTCCCTTCCTTATCCTTTACCTTCTTAGGGTTCCAGGATCCTTTTGGTTTCCCTTTAAACTTTCCCTGAGTCACGGCCAGAGCCTCTCCACGAGCTGCCGGTTCAGCCTTCCGCTTCTGTTTCCGACTGGTGTTTCCCTTTTCCGACTGACTCGGCTTGTGCTTGCCGCTTCGGAGTCGGTCTTCTTCTTCGCCGTTGGCGTACTTGGTAGCAATCTCCATCATCCGACTCAAGGTCATGTCGCCGGTTCGACCAAACTTCAAGCTCAATTCTCTGTTCTTGACGCCATCTTTAAAGGCGCAGACTGCCTGATGATCAGACACATTCTCCACAGTATGGTGCAAAGTGATCCATCTCTGAATATACTCTCTGAGAGTCTCATTGGTCTTCTGCACGCAGACTTGCAACTCTGTCAGTCCAGCCGGTCGCTTGCAAGTTCCTTCAAACGTTCTGATGAACACTCGGGACAGATCTTCCCAAGTGTAAATGCTTCTAGGAGGTAATTGAGTCAACCATGCCCTGGCAGAACCTTCCAGCATGAGGGGCAAATGCTTCATGGCCACCTCGTCGTTCCCACCACCAATCTGAACCGCCACTCGGTAGTCCTCAAGCCAAGTTTCAGGCTTAGACTCACCAGTGAACTTGCTGACTCTTGTTGCCAACCTGAAATTGGGAGGAATAACTGCAGCTCTGATAGCTCTGCTGAAACATTCAGGACCAGAAACATGCACTCGACTGCTTGTGGGCGCATCTCTGTCGAGTCCGCCTCGATGGGCTCTGTTCCGGTCGACCAAACCTTGCACGATAATGGATCGCGCGTCGAAGCCTGGTTCTCTGGGGTCGACTGGAACTCTTCGCCCCGTACTGAACTGACGCCTGTCATCTTGCTGCCGAGGAGCGTAAGACCCACCCCTCGGAGGGGAATTGGGCACTCGACCCCTATCATCTCGGTCGAGTCGGTCACCATATTGGTCTCGCCGATTCCCGCGCCCTTCACGCCGCGGAGGCGATCTGGGACTGTGAGCCGACTGAACCGTATTCGCAGCGACGGATCGACTGTGAATTTTGTTGCGCGACTGCGACACGACCGAATTTTGATCTCCTGCTGCCCGGAGCAGATCCCTGATGTGCATCAAGCCTCTGCCAGCTTCCGACTGAGAGGGTTGGATGGACTCTGCTATACGGGTCGCAGCTGCTAAATTCTGGATTGGGGTTCGATACACCTGAGTCGGCGGGAAGAGTTGACGTCGACTGGTGTCGGGAATTCGTTGTCGCGCGCGCTCGTCGAGTGCTCGCTGAAGATTCTCCAGTCGAGTGCGTTCGGCCAAATTGGCCAAACGTACCTCCTCCAAGGCGCGAGCCTCGGGGGTTTCTCCTGCGATGGGAGTACGCAGAACATCCACGTTCCTGCGGCGAAGTTCCTCTCTTTGCAGAGAGTCGAGTGGCTCGGGCTGGTACTCTTCGTGGTCTCGTGCGGGGTCGCCTCCATCGCCTGCTCCACCATCACGGGCAAAGCCAGGGGGACTGCGGGGCCCGTCGACCATCAGAATTTCTGCCGCTGGATCACTGCTATCGCACTCGGATGCGGTCTCTACGGAACCAGTCGACAGATCGAACAGGCCGTAGAGAGATTCGTCGGGCTCGATTGCCGCAACTTGGGTGGTGGCCGTCTGGCGAGCCACCGCGTGCCTCACCCACCGCTGAATCCTCGACCGGCCCGAGCGCTTGCGCTGACGGGAGACCGGGAGGGTGGTCGATGGGGATGTCGACCGATACGGGGTCGACGGTTGCCGCAGCAGAACGCCGCGGACACATGCGCGAAAATGTGTCGCACCGCGGACGGGGAGCGCATCAACGTCGAGTGGAGCCTCCTGGAGCCAGGCGGAGTCGTCGGCGATGAAGGTGAGAGCGCCGAGACGGATCTCTCGACCCTCGACCAAAAATCCAGCAGCCACCATGATGAAAGTACTCGGAAGAATCGCAACTTCTCCACAAAATTGCTAAAACACCTGCCCCACGGTGGGCGCCAACTGTCGTGGTTCTAAGCCTGACAGTAGAGTGGGGGTAGGTATGGAGAGGCAAGGTCCTAGCTATGGAGAGGTTGTAAACACAAGAGATGTACGAGTTCAGGCCCTTCTCGGAGGAAGTAAAAGCCCTACGTCTCGGAGCCCGGAGGCGGTCGAGTGGATTATATGTATATGAGTTACAGGGTGCCGAACCCTTCTGCCTGTGGAGGGGGGTGGCTTATATAGAGTGCGTCAGGACCCCAGCCAGCCCATGTAGGAGAGGGCTTAAGGTGAGTTAAGTCCGGGGCGTTACTGGTAACGCCCCATATAAAGTGTCTTTACTATCATAAAGTCTACTTAATTACAGGCCGTTGCAGCGCAGAGTGCCTCTTCACCTTCTGGTGGTCGAGTGAGTCTTCTCGGTCGAGTCCTTCAAGGCAGTCGAGTGTGTCTCTCGTTGGTCGACTGGAAGGTGACCTCTTCTAAGGGTGTCCTTGGGCAGGGTACTTAGATCAGGTCTGTGGCCCTACCCTAGGTACATGACCCCATCAATAGGTGCACTAGTTCGGCAAATAGATGGTGATACAAGTGCAATATGGATAGTAGATATAGGTTTTTGTAATCTGAAATTATAAAAACAGCAAGGTAGCAAGTAACAAAAGTGGACAAAAACGTTATTGCAATGCTTGGAAATAAGGCCTAGGGTTCATACTTTCACTAGTGCAAGTTCTCTCGACAATGATAACATAATTAGATCATATAACAATCCCTAAACGTGCAACAAAGAGTCACTCCAGAGACAATAATAGCGGAGAACAAACGAAGAGATTATTGTAGGGTACAAGACCACCTCAAAGTTATTATTTCTGATCAATCCATTGGGTTATTCCTATAAGTGTCACAAATAGCCCTAGAGTTTGCAGTAAAATAACACCTTAAGACATATATCAACTAAAACCCTAATGTCACCTAGATACTCCAATGTCACCACAAGTATCTGCGGGTATGATTATACGATATGCATCACACAATCTCAGATTCATCTATTCAAACCAACACAAAGAACTTCATAGAGTGCCCCAAAGTTTCTACCGGAGAGTCAAGACGAAAAAGTGTGCCAACCCCTATGCATAAGTTCACAAGGTCACAGAACCCGCAACTTGATCACCAAAACATACATCAAGTGGATCACGTGAATATCCCATTGTCACCATAGATAAGCGCATGCAAGACATACATCAAGTGTTCTCAAATCCTTAAAGACTCCATCCGATAAGATAAACTTCAAAGGGAAAACTCAATCCATTACAAGAGGGTAGAGGGGGAGAAGCATCATAAGATCCAACTATAATAGCAAAGCTCGCGGTACATCTAGATCGCGCCAAATCAAGAACATGAGAGAGAGAGAGAGATCAAACACATAGCTACTGGTACATACCCTCAGCCCCAAGGGTGAACTACTCCCTCATCATCATGGAGAGCGCTGGGATGATGAAGATGGCCACCGGTGATGGACTGCACCTCTCACAGGGTGCTGGAATGGGCTCTCGATTGGTGTTTCGTGGCTACAAAGGCTTGTGGCGGCAGAACTCCTGATCTTGGTTTTGTTCTGGAAGTTTGGGGATACATAAGAGGTGCTGGCGTCGGGAACAAGTCAAGGGGCTCCACGAGGCAGACACGAGGTAGGGGCACGCCCAGGGGGTAGGGTACACCCTCCACCCTCGTGGTGGCCTCGGGACTCTACTGGTCCATCTCCGATGCTTCGTGGGCTTCTTATGGTCCAAAAATAATCTCCGTAAATTTTCAGGTCAATTGGACTCCGTTTGATATTCCTTTTCTGCGATACTCAAAAACAAGGAAAAAACAGAAAGTGGCACCGGGCTCTAGGTTAATAGGTTAGTCCCAAAAATCATATAAAATAGCATATAAATGCATATAAAACATCCAATATGGATAATATAATAGCATGGAACAATAAAAAAATTATAGATACGTTGGAGACGTATCAAGCGCCAGCTAAGCTACGGTGAAGGGTCAGCAACGGAGGACCCAGAAGGGGAAAATAGCTTTGCTTTGGTGTCAGTGGGGGTGGTAACCGGATGACATTCACGCATGCCAGCACGCGACAAGATGTCAAGAATGTATTGACATTGAGAGAGATGAAGTGCACTAGATGTACGTGTGATAGAGATGCCAAGGAAGTGATGGAGGGGGTCGAGATCCTTCATAGCAAATTTGCGTGTCATTGGGTTGGTGATATTAGCAAGAGTAGATCAGCTGGAGGCTGTAAGAATGATGTCATCGACATAGAGAAGAAGATATGCAAGATTGGTGCCTTATTGAAAAATAAAAACAGAGGCATCGGTTTTGGATTCAGTGAACCCAATAGATCGAGCAAATGCGGCAAAACGCTGAAACCATGCGCGAGGAGCTTGTTTGAGACCATATAGAGATTTAAGAAGGCAACAAACATGAGTTGGCCAATGAGGATCAACGAAGCCAGAGGGTTGTTGACTATAGACATCTTTATCGAGATGACTATAGAGAAAGGCATTTTGTACATCGAGCTAGTGAATGGGCCAGGATTGAGATGACAAGGGAGAGTACAATATGAATAGTGGCAGGTTTAACAACTGGACTGAAAGTTTCATCAAAATCCACATCGGGTTGTTGAGAGAAACCACAAACTACCAAACAAGTTTTGTCACGAGCAAGAGACCCATCGACATGGTATTTGTGGAGAAAGATCCACTTTCCACTCACAATATTTGCACCAGGAGGAGTAGGGACTAGTGTCCATGTTTGATTTAGGAGGAGAGCATCGAACTCGTCTTGCATTACTTGACGCCAGCTAATATCACGCAATGTTGTGAGGTAGTTGTGTGGGATAGTTGAAGAACCAATAGCAGAAAGATTAAGCTGGTCGATGGGTGGAGGAAGTCGGGCGGTTGTAGATCATGTTTGATGGATTATGGGAGCGGGCTGTGGTATGGGGTTAGGGGATGGCACAAGATATGGGCTGGGCGGTGACCCATTTGTAGAGGAGGAATCCGAAAGAGAGGTGACAGGTGGGCTAGTAGTAGGTAGTGCAGAAAGTTGGCTAGAGTGGGGAGGCGTGGATGGGGGCTGCCGGATGCATGCATATCGGGCACATGCATAATGGGTGGAGCGGGGGCATGTAGAGATTCAGGTGGGTCGAAAATTTAGGTGCATCGTGGGGGGTGATGGCGGTAGTGCATAGGGAAAGGGGGGCTCATCAAAAACAACATGGCGAGATATAATGATTTGTCATGTGCTTAGATCAAGACAATAATATCCTTTGTGTCGTGTGGGTATCCAAGAAATATACATTTGGTAGAGTGAGGGGATAGTTTATTGGGAGATGTAGGCGTAGTGTTAGGGTAACAAAGATAACTGAAGACACGAAGAGAGTCGTATGGGGGTGGTGAGCCAAGGGTTTGATGCGATGTGAGAAACTTGGTGGAAGAGGTCGGTCGTATGTTGATGAGGAAGGTGGTAGTGTATAGTGCTTCATCCCAAGAAGATGGAGGGAGAGAGGCTTGAACTAAGAGAGTGCGAATGACATTAATTGTTGGTGGTGTGAATGGCTCTTTCGGCTTTGTCGTTTTGTTGGGAAGTGTATGGACAGGAGAAGCGAAGAAGAATACCGTGGGTGGCACATACTGATACTATATCTATTTTTGTGTTGTCGAATTCCCGATAAATCAAATTGATTGCAAGCATAGGCATGAAAGGCAATAAGAGTAGCATACACTATTGATTCCTTGCATGGTGGGAATGTCCAAAAACAATGAGTAAAATCGTTAACTATAATAAGATAATAGACAAGGCCAGAAGTACTTGGGATTGGAGAAGTCCAAAGATCACAGTGTAATAATGCAAAAGGTTTGCTAGTGGAAGTAATAGAAGAATAAAACGGTAATCTAACATGTCAAGTTGTCAAGCATGGCAAAGGGACGACATGACTTTATTGTAGGAAATAAGTTTAGAACTCTAAAGACGCTTCATGGTGTGGTGACCGGGATGTCCAAGTCATTGATGCCAAGGTGGAGGGTGGTGGTGATGACATGTGCTTCAACCGGTGTGGGCGGCAAAAGGAGTAGAGTGGGACAGAGCTATTGCATCAAAGAATTTCGATCCCGGTGGGAGGTGCCTTCACAGAAAAACCCCAAGGGTCAAATTCCATTAAACAAGATTATCAGTGGTAAGCTTGCGAACAGAAACAAGAATATTTATGATGTGTGGAACGACAAGAATATTGTTAAGATATAAAGGTTCTGATAGAGAAGGTAATGTGTGTGCACCGATGTGTGTGATGGGAAGAGAAGCACCGTTACCAACTATGACAGTGTGAGCAGAGGAGGTGTAGGAAGAGGAAAGAATATTGTGATCAGATGCCATATGAGAGGAGCTCCAGAGTCTATGTACCACTCTTGATTTCTAGGAAGTTGCATGTTTTGAAAGGCATTGGGGAGAGCTGAATCAAGCTGTTGTTCTCGGCCTCCTGGATAGCCAGCAGTTGAGGACGGCATCATGGAGTCATTGACGTACGCCTGAAAGGTAGGAGGACCAGGGCGAGGGCCCAGAATGCAGGTGTTGGGTGCACGCCACTGGGGCTAACACGACGTGATGCGAGCTTGCTGTTGATGCCGAGCACAAGTCGGGAGGCTGGTCCATGGATTGAACATCCACGGGTTGTTACGGTTGTGTACGCGGCCGCGACGTAAACTGGTTCCACCGCCATGACCAGGGTTGGAGTAGGGCGCGGTGGGGTGGGAGGAGGCAGTGCGGGAGTCGCTACCGTTGTATCTGGTGCCGCTTCTAGGGGAGGAGCATGTTGGCCGCTAGCCCGAGGAAGAATGTTGTTGTCGCTTGCCCATAGTGTCGTAACCGCCGCGTTTTTTGCGTCCGTCTTTTTCTGTGTCTCTTCAAGGACAAGCGTGGAATGTGTCTGCAAGAACGAAGGGAATGACACATGGAACGGGAGAAAAGACCAAAGATGGTTGAATTGTTCATTGAGGCCGTGGAATACTGTGAGGATGAGAGTATCATTGGAGATGGGCTGGCTGACATCGCTAAGAGCATCGGCAAGAGAGTTGATCTTGGTGAAGTTGTCGTGGATGGACATGTCTCCTTGCAGCGTGTTGCGGAACTCAACATCAAGTGCTAGGGTATGGCTTTTCTTGTTGACGTGGAAGAGGTTGGCGATGGAGTCTCAGACCTGTCGCGCTATCCAGCCAGGAGCCATGATGATGCCAAAGAGCTCGATGGAGATCGGCTCGTAGATCCAGTAGAGCACCATGAAATCTTCGCGCCCCCTAATCAGAGGTGTGCGAAGTGTCGGAGGGGGTGGCGGCGGCGTCGCCGATGACGTGGTTGAAGAGGCCATAGCACCTGAGGGCGATGAGAAACAGCTCACCCACTTGGCGTAGTTGGAATCCTGAAGATCGAGGGTTATGGGTGAGGGAGTCCTGGATTAGGGGGTATCCGGACAGCCGGACTATGTACTTATGCCGGACTGTTGGAACGTGAAGATACAAGACTCAAGACTTCGTCCCGTGTCCGGATGTGACTCTCCTTTGCGCGGAAGACAAGCTTGGCGATCCGGATATTATATTTCCTTCCTTGTAACCGACTCCATATAAACCCTAGCCCTCCCCGGTGTCTATATAAACCGAAGAGGTTGGTCCTTAGAGGGACAATCACAATCATAATCATCATAGGCTAGCTTCTAGGGTTTAGCCTCTACGATCTCGTGGTAGATCTACTCTTGTACTACTCATATCATCAATATCAATCAAGCAGGAAGTAGGGTTTTACCTCCATCGAGAGGGCCCGAACCTGGGTAAACATTGTGTCCCTTGCCTCCTGTTACCATCAGCCTAAGACGCACAGATCGGGACCCCCTAAGCGAGATCCGCCGGTTTTGACACCGACAATGGGGACGAACGTCTTGATGGAGGCACGGTATGTGGAGACTGCAGGAGCAGGGACGGCCTTGTCGTGTTCTTTAGCTTGGCGCTGAAGTTCTTCCTCGCGGGTCCGAATGATGGACTCACGATTCTTGAGCTCCTCCTCAAGCTTCTTGAGATCATCAGCGGATTGTTAACTCATGGTGTTGGGGAGGGCTGAGAAGTTGGATGGAAACGGCGGCGATTGTGACTAGGGCATAGAGGTAGAGGGTGGTGAGTAGGTTTTAGAAGGAGATGATCGTATTGCCTAATACCATATAAAGGTATAAAGGACCGGGCGGTCCAATGCATGCCTCGGCTGGCCTCCTCGCGTATTTATAGCACCATAAGTTTACATAATTTGATTACAAGACAATCACATATTAATACATGGAATCTATCTATGTGGTAGAAACTTTGCGTGGACTCCAAGATGAGGTCTCCTCCGTGTTCTATACTCTATCATGATCGGCTTAGGGTGTGACCCTACACTAGTAATTCCAAATTAGACCGGCTTCATCGCGTGTGATTCTGCGGCCGTGTGAGGCAAATGAAGATCTCTAGAGTGTTGGTGGTGTCTAACACAAGCCTTCCTTTTAAGAACAAAGAGGGTTTATCATGTGATCTCACGCTATTCCTTCTATATCAACCCGGGGCCATCATTTGGGAGCGGCGACCGCCTGAGACAAATGAACGAGTTAGGCGCATCGATAAATGGTGTGACGTTGGCATCCTTTTAACAACGAAGAGGGTGGCCGTGTAATCAACTTAGGGTGTGACCCTGCGCTAGTCATTTCAAATCATACTGACTTCCTCATGTGTAAGTGTGTCGCCGCAAGAGACAAATGGATGTCTCAAGGCGTCGACAATGGCGTGACACCAACCTTCCTTTTGACAGAAAGGGAACTATGATATGGCGAGCTTAGTGCGAGGCACCGCATAACTCCTTCCACATCAATATGGGAGTGGGCGGCAGTCGCATGTGGCAATTAAACGACTTAAGGATCGTAAATATTGTGTGACCCAGTCCATCCTTTTTAACACCGAAGAGGATAGCGACATGACACACTTAGGGCGTGACCCTACATTATTTTTTAACATCATCTCGGCCTCGTCATGTGTTAGTGTGCCACCGCGTGAGGTAAATGAACGTCTCAAGAGCGACGGTGATGGAGTTACGTCAACCTTCCCTTTAACACCAAAGAGTAACCCCGCGCTACTCTTTTCACATCAACACATGGTGAGCGCCAGGCGCATGAGGCAAACAAATGGCTCAGAGCAACTCTAATGGGGCGACCCATTTCGTCCACCCGCGTCTGTTTGGGTCGGCGCGGACAAAAGTGACGACCCAACGCGCCGACCCAAACCCATTTCACGTTCATGTTGCGTCCGCGCCGACGCATTTGCGGCCCAAATTTGCGCCTGGAATGCGTCGGCGCGGACGCGAAGCGGACGCGCCGCGCGTCTCCTCGCCGTCCGCCACGTCCCCACCTGGCGGCCGTCCAACTACGACGGTCAACATAATCTATGACGATCGCCCACTTTGGGCCCACGCGTCAGCGACGGCGGTCGTCCTTTTATAAGCCGAGCGTGCGGCGGGGCCGTCCTCATCCACTACCACTCGCCCCCCGTCCCCATCTGGCCACCCCTGCCCCCACGCCGGCGACAACCCTAGCCACCGCCAGCATGGGTTTCTTCTCCGGCATCGGCAGCAGCCGCAAGGGCAAAGCCCC
Organism: Triticum aestivum; assembly: GCF_018294505.1. NCBI lineage: Eukaryota > Viridiplantae > Streptophyta > Magnoliopsida > Poales > Poaceae > Triticum > Triticum aestivum. Next base: position 267,055,328 of record NC_057807.1, on the reverse strand, counting down.
CGCCCGCCATTCCCCCTCCCTCCTCGCGCCGGCGGGTGCTCCCCGGCAGAGGCAGCGCATCAACGTGCCGTTGCACTAGGCCAAGTGGCACTAGCACCACCGTGTGCCTCTGCCATACCCGGACGTGACGCTGCCGCATGACTGGCATTTGGATCCGGAGAAGATCCCAGTGTCGGCGGCGCCGCGGACGGCGAGGGCCCATGCAGAGAAGGTGCGGCGCCGGCAGGCGTTGCTGACGTCGGAGCAGTGCGCCGAGCCGCACTTCGCCGTCGACTCACCCAACTGGGCTCGATGGTTCGCCTTCGAGCACGAGGAGACGAGGCGACGCGGCGTCCGCGGCGTCAACCACAGCCTTCCCCGCCCGCGCTCGTCGTCCGCAACGAGAACCAGGAGGCCGAGGCCGCCTACCAGGCGGCCATCAAGGAGCGTGAGGAGGAGGAGCGGTGGAGGGAGGCGGACGAGGCGGCTTTCGAGGCTGCCATGGCGGAGGCCATGGCCCTCTCCGCGGCGGGCGACTGCGTCGTGCCGCCGGTGGCCCCGCCGTCCCCGCCCAAAGCCAAGCCGGAGGAGCCGGCCTACCTCGAGCGCTACTCCTGAACCGGAGTAGTGCGCGAGTAGGTCAGCGCTCCGCCGATTTGGCTCGGGGCGACGGAGAAGCAGGAGGCGGCCTATCCTCGACCACTGGCGCCGCGTTCGGCTAGCCGAGGAGCGCTGGGAGGGCGAGCGCGAGGCCGAGGAGGAGGCGCGCCAGGCCCAGGCAGCGGTGGCGCAGGCAGCGGCGGCAAAGCCCGACATCACCGCCGTCTGGAACACGGCGTTCCCCTAGGCCGGCCCTGCGCCGACGCTGATCGACCTCACCGGTCCCGACGCAGACGCCGCTGCCGCCAAGGACGCCTAGGGCAGCGCGTCGTCTAGTTTTTAGTGTTTTAGTTAATGTAATGTGGACTTTCGCCGGCTTTCGTGGCCGGCTTTATGTTTAATTAAATGCATGTACTTATTTTCAAAATGCTTCCAATACTTTTTTTTGACGCGCCGACAAAATGGGTCAGGACAGCGTTGGGCGCTCACGCCGACCCAAACACAACACCGGACGTTTGTGTCCGCCGAGCCGACCCAAACGGACAAAAAGCAGACAAATGCACCGTCCGTTTGGGTCGGCCCGTTGGAGTTGCTCTCAAGAGCGTCGACAACGGTGTGATGTCGTCCATCCTCGTAACACCGAAGAGGACGACGGCATGACCTTGGGCTACCTTTCCCACGTAGGACCGACCTTGTCGTGTGTCAGCGTGGCACCTCATGAGACAAATGGACGGCTCAAAAGCGTCGATGATGGTGGGTGCGACGCCAAGTTCGTCGTGCTGTACGTGCTGCAGTGCGCCGCTTTGAGCGTCCGCGCCATATTTTTCCCGTTTCAATTTTGGGATCTCCGAATCGTCTTCTGGTCGTGGACGGAAGCGACGGTGATGCGGTAGGGGTGCTCTCTTGCCGTGGGTGGCAATAAGACGAAGGGTGCATAGTGAGCAGGGACAGCGTCCTGGCGACGGGCAAACACATGTTAAGCTCCGGCGTCCAAATGGCACTGCAGACCAAAGACGTCGAAACTTGAGAAAGTTGGCACCCACGCAAGCGCAAGTACACCCTCAACCCAACACCTGTCGAAAAGCAGAGCAGCCTAGCCAGTACAGGTTTGCCTCCAGAAGGTAAGAAAAAACACGTCACGCATGCGAGTGCCATCAATCATATAGACCTTGTTCCCACGGACACGGAGACCGGGGGGTGGACGCGCACCGGCGCACGCATGTGTGTGCACGTACGAGTAGGACGTCTCATGTGTCTGTGGTCGTAGCAGTACTTTGGGAAAAGAGAAAACGGTATTTTCGCCTTGGCTGGACTGCACGCCAATGTGGACGATGCACCCTCTTTGTCCGGCCTCGCGCAAATGCACAATGAAATCGTGGTGTACGTTTGCCGCCACGAGCCGCCTCTTCTGATGCTACCACTACCCGGCCCACGCCATAAATCATGTGAAAATTATGGGTGCGTCCATACTCCTCATGCAGGTTCCCCGGAGCTGTTCTTGGCCCTAGCACACATCGAGGACAAGCAACAAAAAATATTGTTCAGATTCCCCGTAAAAACAATATTTATTCAGACAGACAAAATTCCATGATGCCTCGAAGAGAGTTAACCGTGCAGCGCAGGTGGCACAAGCAACGGCTTCAACCATATGTGGACGCTTGTGGCAAGAGACAACCAGACACGAGTGTGTTTGGTTTGGTTGTTTACCATGATTCCCATCTGCTTTGCCTGTTTTTGTCTAGAGTTAATCAAAGAGTGAAAAGATATTAGGTTGCCAGATTCCAAACCTTCCTCATCTACAACGCTTGCTTGCTTGCAAGTTACCTGAAATTGCAACTGTCAAAAGGAAGATGATCCTCTCATATACAATCACACATGTTTTTCTTTTCCTTCTTGGCAACATAGACTTGATTATGATGATCCTACTGAATGAATGAGATGAAAATTAATAGGCTCACAAGTCAAACCTGCAGCTTCTACGAAGAAGATGGCCAGGAGATCCACATCTACATTTTGACTTTGACCGCCTGAGTAAACAAAAGTAGTCTGCGTGCTGGTTTACATAAGCGTCACGATCATATCATAACATCACCCCAAAAAATAGATTATAACCACATCAGATACAGCTAGAATTACAAAAA